>NC_083370.1:1910000-2114519 GCF_029542785.1 Malassezia japonica | reverse complement strand
ATCCTAATCCTAATCCTAATCCTAATCCTAATCCTAATCCTAATCCTAATCCTAATCCTAATCCTAATCCTAATCCTAATCCTAATCCTAATCCTAATCCTAATCCTAATCCTAATCCTAATCCTAATCCTAATCCTAATCCTAATCCTAATCCTAATCCTAATCCTAATCCTAATCCTAATCCTAATCCTAATCCTAATCCTAATCCTAATCCTAATCCTAATCCTAATCCTAATCCTAATCCTAATCCTAATCCTAATCCTAATCCTAATCCTAATCCTAATCCTAATCCTAATCCTAATCCTAATCCTAATCCTAATCCTAATCCTAATCCTAATCCTAATCCTAATCCTAATCCTAATCCTAATCCTAATCCTAATCCTAATCCTAATCCTAATCCTAATCCTTCATTCTGACCCGCACCGCCACTTCGCATCCTTTGGAAGGGTCTATTCATTTCCCGAGTGCTAAAGTAACCGAGCTTTGAATTCAACTAAATACATGAAAATAACTTATATCAAGTAATGATTTAGACTTAAGGAACGTAGTACAGGCCGTACTTCTTCGGTCCAGGTCCACGAGTAGTAGGAGACACAGAGGAATCGTCATTCACGATGAAAGCATCTTGCGAAACATCTGTCTTCCATCCCTGGATCCACAGCATGGGAGGAAGCCTGTCTGGTTCGGTATTAACACCGAACCATTGAAGACGAAGTTGTGAGTTATCTTCAGTTGCGCACGGCTGGAGCGTAATGATGTCATCACTGTTGGAAGAGTCCTCCTGCGACCTCTTGCCATCGGACTTCGCAAGAACATTTCCAGAGGTAGCGCATTTGTCGGGGTGAGTCGCACTGCGCAGCTGACCATAATAGGTCGGATACTGAGAACCTTGCTCACCATCATACTTGTCCGACGGTGCTTGGCAATGGAAGAACTGGAACTTGTGGGACGTCGAATCCACAGCCTTCAGCTTCGCATGACCATCCTTCTTGTCATTCGGATCAAAAGCTAGGTCATATGAAGAGCTTGTTTGATAGTACAGGTTAATGGCACGAGCATCTTCATACGGCGAGCACTGAAGCTGGCTGCTGCGCTCCGCGACGGGGGCAGCACTCGCCGAGAGAGTGAGAGCGGAGAGGATAGCAATGAGGACGCTTGTTTGCATAGTACTTCGTACTGAATCGCCCCTCCTATACTTGCTTTTTTATAGGATTTTCTAAGCCGCCTTGCGCCTACGATCGGTATCCCTACGTAACGCCATACGCAACGCCATACGCCCACTATTGGCGTTTTTTGGGGAAATCACTCATCAACGCCAGTGTCATCGGAGATCCGAGGTTGACATGTGGAGGACCCTTTTGGGCGCAGCCTGAGGGCGAAGTGTACGTGGCTCACGTGTACTGCGCTCAACTCCTGGTTCATAGCGTCAGGCTACAGCGGTGAAGGTTATCCATTCTGTATTGGGCGCTAGTCGGGTCAAATCAGACTGAAGTTATTTCATGTGACCGATCAGATCGGTAGCTGGGTTCCCGTAGACTAAATTGGTCCAATTTGGACATATTAGGTAAACATATTTTAGACTGACCATCGTGTGCTTGGTTATGCGAAGCCCTGCTTTCGTATTTCAAAGTCGCAATACATAGGATACATTTAAGAAACAACATTGAACATTCAAAGAAACTCAACAAACCAAACTATTCTATATTTACTGGTACTTGATAGCCACAGTCTGCTTGGTGGGCTTCTTGCCCGAGAAGTCAAGAGTGTCGTGGAAGTCGTCGTGGACGGCAACATGCGAGTAGAGCTTGCTCGAGCCACTCTTGTCCGTAACAGTGGGAGTGATCTCGAAGAAGTCATCCTGCCAAGAGCCATGGATCCACTGCTTCGAGAGCTCCTCGCTGGCATCCCAGGCGCACTCCTCCAGAACGAGGCCATTTTGGACACCGTGGGTGCCCGGCTCGAGCGTGTAGCACCAAGTGTCGGCAACACGGAGCTGACCAAAGTAGGTGTTCTTGCTGGGAGAGGTGTTGTTGTGGCCGTCAAAGCCAGTGCACGACCAGTACGCAGCCCAAGTCTCCTTGTCTGCCTTGCCGAGCATCTGCATAGTTAGTATACATTGAAAAGGGTGTTAGAAACGTACTGCGTTGCCGTTGGTAGCAGGAGAGCTGTTGTGCACGTGAAGGTTCTGCGAGGGGTTGGACTGGCCAGAGGTTCCGAGCACAACGGGGCCCTCGAGGATCTTGTTGCACTTGACCTTGTTGTCCGAGCTCTTGGCAGTAGCCTGAGAGACGAGGAGAGCCGAGGCCAGCATGGAGAGAGTAGCGAAGGTCTTCATTGTGAAATACTTGAGGTGCTGAGTTGCTGTATCCACATTGAGTTTTCCGTAGTCCTTATATAGTTTAGCATCAAGCTTAATCTATGGATGAGAAATGCCAAGAACCATGGGTTCGCGGAGTTCCTGCGCTCTCGCGGGCATCCCTGTCATGCTAGGGGTCGGTCGGAGTTTATTGGCGAGTACGCCGTCAGCCATCCTAAGTGGAGCTGCGTTGCGCCGGAGTTCCATGCCATGGCGCGCACGGGCCTCCAAGTAGCTCAAGCGGACTTCAACGTTCAGAATTGAAATGCGAGGATCACAAGCTGCGAATCATCCAGGAAAAGTCTTTTCAGTCTGCTTCCGTCTACGGCGGCCACACACTCGCCTGCTTGACCATACCGCACGAACCCTCCACTTCATAGCGTAGCACGCAATCCCCTCTCAATTAGACTTTTCAATCGGGGAGCTCCACACCACTACCGCGATGTCCAGTCCGTTATATTCTGGTCGGAGGTCTTGGGTGCAGATATTGGCAGTGAGCAATATTTCACTGTTCTATCCAAATGCACTGGGTCCGCTGAACCCACCATACGACAATGATGCCCGGAATGAGACTAAATGGGGCACACTGTTGGTAGGCATGGTCTGTGCTGGGTGTGCTGTTGCCAGCTACATGTGCGTGAAGTATAGCGCGCATCGTGCGTTTGCTTTAGCAGTCCTATTGTAAGCACCAAAAACTTATAAAGCCTGACTACATCATCATGTCTTTCCTTTCTCCATCACGCTAACGAGTACATGGAAAACAGCGTCACCGGTGATGTGAACCTACCATTGCTCAACGTTAGTGAAAGTGTCAATCTGAGTAAAGTTTTGCAGATTATTGGTGCTTCGATGTTATGGGTATCCGGTGCTGTTGTCACAACCGGGTACGCAAGTGAATCATTGCGTGGAAAATTAATATCCGCGTGGCTTGGATGCCAAAAGCTGAGCGCAGGCATACCGGAAGCTACGGTGACTACTATGGGTGGCCTACAAAGCCAAATATGGCTATGCATTCTTCAGGTTTTAGGAGTTGCGCGTTCACTGTTTTTACCTTTAGATGAGGCTCGAAAGCAGCGCGCAACACAATCTGTCTTCACATCTGCGATGTCCAACAAATCTACATTCAAATATGGTCTACTACTGATTCCTCTCGCCATGTTTGTCCAATGCAGCGCCATGTATCAGGCCAACTATCTAGCCGCACATTTCCCCACACCTTCCCAAGAATCAGCCATACAATACTCAAACGCTGTCGGACTCATCGCAAATGCAATTTTTGGAGTTGTAATGGACCATAAGCACTTTGGGAGCTTGGCCCAAAGGACTCGCCGTATTTGGTTAGCAGTTTCCTTTTGTGCTACATCACTCTGGGCCTGTGCGGTCATTTACCAAGCCAGGTCCTCGAAGGAGTCACTCGTACAGGAATGGAAATCAGAGCACATGGACTTGCCGCTGGTCCATGTGGCACTTCTCAGGTATGGCAATCCAATGCGTGTCTAGGTGCTAACTCGAATCGACAGATTCCACCAGGAAGCAAGCTTATTGCTGTTGTATTACCTTGCCGGCACAATTTATCGCATTAATGATACTCTTGCGTTTGTCGTCGGAGGCATTCATATTGGCATGCACTTGACAAGCCTATTCTTGCGAGCCGCTGGAGTTACTTACACTTCACTTTTGAGTCAATGTGTGCTTTCTACCATGCTTTGGATGGTATGCATTATCCCAACTACTCTTGCAATCAAACAGTTGCCTTTTTCTTCCTTTACTAGTGTACCTGACGATCTAGATGGATCTAATCTCGAAGCGAACGCTGTTATTGCCGAGGAGGAAAAGAGCGATTCAAAACTTTTCTCCTTTTCTGAAGAAAAAAGTGTGGATCACCCTACGCGGAACGACTACGAGGCTGCTGCACAAGCGATTCGCGAGAAACGAGACGCTTCGATTCCGACTGAATTGCGCCTTCCTCAGTCAATCTTGGACCATCTTCCAGAAAACGTACTTGATATTCCTCGCACTTGTGGTCTCCTCACTTCAAAAGAGGTCGAAATCACGGAAAAGTATGATGCCTACTCTCTTCGCGCGGCGATGGCCGAAGGAAAGCTGAATGCGGTCGAGGTCACTACTGCGTTCGGTAAGCGTGCGGCCATTGCGCATCAGCTGACCAATTGCCTAACCGCCTGGTTCCTCCCTGACGCCCTAGAGCGTGCTAAATGGCTTGACAATGAGCTCCAACGCACGGGGCGTCCTGTTGGACCTCTGCATGGAGTACCAGTGAGCCTCAAGAACCTATTGAATCTCAAGGGTTACGATGCGTCAGCTGGATTCTTGAGTACTCATGAACGATCTCATGATACGGCAACTTTACCTCAACTCCTATGGGAGATGGGTGCTGTATTTTACTGCAAAACCAACATGCCTCAAGCTGTCATGCACTTGGAATGCGAATCCTTCTATGGCCGAACAGTCAATCCATTCTACCGATCTCGCTCTTGTGGTGGATCATCTGGTGGTGAAGGAGCGCTGATTGGGATGCGCGGCTCCGTTTTGGGAGTAGGAACTGACATTGGTGGGAGTATCCGACAACCTGCTGCCGTCAATGGCATATATGGCTTCAAAGCAAGCTCCAAGATCTTCCCCCGACTGGGTATGAAACCTCCCATGCCTGGAAGCGAGAGCATCACGGGCGTAATTGGCCCCATGTCGGCTTCCTTGCGCGACTGTGAGCTATTCACATCAAGTCTTTTGCGGCATCCCATTGTTCGGCACGACATTTCATCTGTGCCGTACGACTGGAAGCCGAAACCGATCGACTTGAGAAAGCGGACGCTACGCATTGGGATCATGATGGACGATGGTCTCGTACGCCCTCATACTGCGATCACACGTGCGATGAAATGGGCCCAAAGCCGTCTCGAGGGTGTGCAAGGAATCGAACTTGTTCCGTATAAGCCATACCGTCCAGAAGATGGGCTGAACTCGATCCTACATCTCTTCTTCCCTGATGGAGGAAATTTGGTACGCGAGCGATGTGCCGCCTCAGGAGAACCTATCCATCCGCTTACAGACTGGGCACTGCACTTCTCTCGTGAGCTTACAGTGAATGAGTTATGGGAAAGCCAAGTAAGCCGCTCAGTTTTTCGACAAAACTTTTCACAACACTGGAATGGACAAGAAGTGGATGCTGTTCTTTCCCCAGCCTATGTGGCACCTGCATCCCCCCACAATACATCCAGGTACATGGGCTATACGGCCCTCTGGAACCTGGTAGAGTTCCCTGCAATTACCTTCCCAACGGGTCTCTCAGCGAAGGCTGGCGAAGGAGTGGAACACCGCGAACCATGGAATGAATGGGAGCGTATCCTCCTTGAGAAAAATACATTGACGATCGACTGTGCAGATGTCCCACTCAGCCTGCAGCTTATTGGTTATTCCTACGAAGACAGCGATCTGTTTTCTATCATGAGCGTCTTGAACACCCTTCTCAAGTAAATCGGAACGCTGTACATACCTCGACCGATAAGCCGTACCATAAATTCTATTTCTCCCTATTATTTGATACTAGTACGATGTCCGCCTGCAAAAATCCAACCATTGCATGGATATGCAAGGGCGTTGTCAAGCGAGTTACCCTGTTTTGTTTGATGTGACGCTTTAGTCAAGAAACGCCGCCCGGACTCTCGCACGGATCTGGCAATGCGCACGTTCTGCTCCACACGTGCTAAAGTGTCGTTCGCGTTGAAATAGACAACCAGGGGTCGACACCCCACCGCCATGCTTGTCATCCTTGCTGCGCTGGCTTGTGCGCTCCCTGCGCTCGCGGCCCCCTCGGGTGGTTCGCCCATCAAGCCTAACCGTACCATTCTGTTTCATTGTATGTTTCGTCCCTGACTAACCCTAGCCCACAATGACTACCTTCGCTCTACACCTGTGTTTGATGCTATTGACAGCAATGTGCACAACGTCGAGTCGGACCTTTGGTGGGACAATGATGCGGAGAAGTTCTATGTGGCCCACACTGCACTCACCATTGACCACTCCAAGACGTTCCAGACCGTGACCCTGGACCGTGTGATGAGCGTCCTGAATGGCTCGCACAGCGGAAGTGCCTACAATGCAGGTTCGGCGCAAAAGTTCCTTGATGCTGCCAAGGGCAAGGAAACTTCGGACCCCGATTGGTACAGCTACTATGCCAACGGCTTTGGCGGCGTCCGCCCGATCCAAGTGCTGGTTGAGATCAAGTCGAATGACGGTGAGACTTCGTGGCCGCACGTTGTGGACGCCTTTGAACCTTTTCGCAGCAAGGGCTGGCTCACTCGTTACGAGAATGGCAAGATTCACTACGGTCCTTTGATCGTGGTGGGTACGGGCGGCACGCCTTTTGACCAGATTGCACCGCGCACGAAGCGCGACGTGTTTTGGGACTGCAGCCTGAACTCGATCGCCAGCACGACCAACATTGACGGTACGGAGTACCATTTCAACTCGACGGTTTGCCCCATGTCATCTGCCAGCTACGTTGATGTTGCCCCTCCGTATGTGGGCCTCACCCCTCCCTCTGACGACCAAGCTAAGAAGTTCCGCAAGGACATTGTGGATGCGCACAAGATCAAGACCACGACGCGCTTTTACGGCGTGGTCGACTGGCCCGCCTCGGCCAAGTACAATGACTTTAACATGCTCGTGAAGGAAGGTTCTGACTGGCTCAACCTTGACGACATGAGCGATGCTGCCAAGTACACTCCATAGACGACCACCTGAGTGATGAAACGGGAACATGACAGTGTCCGTGTAAAGTCGGTGGAGGTATTTTCCTGATAAGGTCTGCAGATCAAAATTGGCAAATGCATAGCTGCGCGGCTTCCTAGTGGAGGAAGTGAAGAAGTGTTACATCCGTCGTCCACCATGAGCGAGGCGGAGGTTGAGGGAAAAGAGGACAATAAAAGCGTTGCCTCAATTCCTATTCCAGCCAATGATAACTCCATTCCAAATGGTGGACTACTGGCATGGATCCAGGTTGTGGGAGCCTTCTTCCTTCTTTTCAATACCTCCGGTATCGTCAATTCCTTTGGCGTTTTCCAGACCTATTATGAGTCAAACATTATGCCTGACGAGAATCCGTCGCGAATTTCCTGGGTCGGTTCGCTCCAAGGATGCCTTGTACTGTTCATCGGTGCACTCACAGGCCCCCTATTTGACCTCGGCTACTTCCGAGTGCTCATGGTAGGAGGCACGCTCATGCTCGTCTTTGGCATGATGATGACCAGCATTTGTCACGAATACTGGCAGTTTATGCTTGCGCAGAGCGTGTGCTTTGGTCTAGGAGGCGCCTGTCTCTTTGTCCCTGGCATGGCGATCGTGTCAACCTATTTTTCCACGAGGCGTGCGTTGGCCATCGGCTTTGTTGCTTGCGGAAGCAGCATTGGCGCTGTTGTGTACAGTGTGGCATTCCGCAATCTGGTCAACAAGTTAGGTTTCCCTTGGACGCAACGCATCTTTGGCTTTATTGCGCTTGGTACCTTGCTGATTTCGAATGCGGTACTGCGTGCCCGTATTGCGCCGGCCCATCGCCGGTCGTTCTTTGCGCTGCATTCGCTTAAAGAGCCTGCGTTTGTCATTTTCCTTTTCGGCGTGTTTGTCGGGTACATGGGCGTGTATATTCCCTTTTATCACGTCACCGCCTATGCCCAACAGCGTACTGGCGCCAGCGAGGCGCTCTCGTTCTACTTAGTGGCCGTTATTAATGGCGCAAGTGGTTTTGGTCGTGTCCTCCCCAATCTAGTTGCCGACAAACTGGGCCCCTTTAATACCATCATTCCTCTGGCGGCCTGTTCGATCGTGCTTGCGTTTGCCTGGATGGGCATTGAAAACGTGCCGGGTATTTGCATTTTTGCGATTTTGTATGGCTTTATGACGGGTGCCTATGTTTCTCTGCCCCCGGCCTGCATTGCCAGTCTTACCAAGGATCTCCACGAAGTCGGTGCTCGTGTAGGTATGTGTTTCCTCTTTGCTGGCTTGGGTATGTTGATCGGCAACCCTATCGCAGGCGCTTTGGTGGACCTGGAGACGAAGAGTTATTGGAAGGCGCAGCTGTGCTGTGCCATGCTTCTTGTGGGATCTACGTCCCTTTTTGTCCTGTCGCGTTTGATCCTCAGCCGCCAAGTCTTCAAACGGTTGTAATAATCAAACCAGGCCATGTCTTCACTACGATACTATCATGCATCTTGATCATCATAACCCCACGGGAGCCAGTTGATAAAGGCCGACCCCTTTTCAGGGGGCTCGGACTGACCGATGTAATCAAACTGGAGCGGTGCTCCCTTCACACTGGCAATGTACTGGTGGTAATTTCCTCCTTTCTGGCTCTTTGTGTGGCCGACGAATCCAAGCGAAATGCCGTTGATCGGATACGCAAAAAATTGGTACAAAAGTCCTTTCGAGTCTTCCTTGACACACTTGTCCAGAACAAAGTGCATGTCCTTGCCGTGCAGGCCGGTGGCCGTCAAGCATTGGGACTCGTCACTGGCGAGCTTGATCTGGCCAAAAGCCCCGCCATTCGACGGTCGTCCGTTGCCATATCCCATGTAATCGTCACCGCCTTTCGGCGCAGCACACGAAGCAAAAGTAAACTTGACAGCTTTGGCGGGCGAGCCATCACGTTCATTGGTCGATGCAATGGGACGGCCATGGTTGTCCTTGAGGTTCGAGAAGGAGAGGTTGCCACGGACGTGGCTGTCTTGCATGTGCCAGTGGAGAGTGCGCGTTTGCCAGTTGGTACATTGCATGTCCTTGGCCGCGGAAACCACCGCGGACGAGGCACCGAGAGCGGCGAGAACAAGAGCAGTCCAAAGTTGCATTGTTGCTGCCTCGCTTTGGGGTCTCCACCTTGCTTTTTTTATAGTATCGGTATTACGCCGATTCTGACATCCTTCGGAATTCCGGAGATTAAGGCTGTCCATGTGAGCAAAAAAGGCGCAGCGCCTCCCGACAAATCTCCGGTACCTGTGCACCTGTGCCGGAGGCACAGGGTGTCTATGCGAGCAAAAAGGCGCAACGCCTTACTAGCAAACTCCGGCACCTGTGCACCAGTGCCCATCGCACGTGTTGACTCGAGCCAGACAGATGCGTTGTACGTCATGCCGCTTGTGGAATCGGCACGGATTTGGTCTACTCGTGCTTATCATGAGATGTCATATTCTGATTATTTTAACGCAGAGTCCCAATTCTTCGAGAAATAGCTCTTAATGAACGGTAGTGCACAAAAATGGCTCAACAACAGTACATGGGTCATCACATTTCAGCATAAATGCTATTGAACAATAGGATCGTGTATGGGCCAAGTTTGTGGGGCTCGAGTCGCATGTGCACTCCGAAAGTGCTTATTCATCCTCACCCGGAGGCGTGAGCCAGTTGATAAAGATGGGGCTGGCCGAATTGTCGTCGCCGACGTAATCCAGTTGCAGAGGGTTGCCCTTGCTTGAGCCCAGCGACACGCGGTAGTGTTGGTCTGTAGTACCGTTCTTGCTACCCAGGAAGCCAACCGTAATACCGTTGACGGCCTCGGCAAAGAATTGGTAACGCTGAATGCTCGAGTCCTCTGTGTGGCAGTCGTCCAGAGCAAAGTGAATGCCCTTGGTCTTCAGGCCGGTGGCCGTCAGACACTTGGACTTGTCACTTTCGAGCCGCAGGTGTCCGTAGATGCGGCCATTGCTCGACTCGCCCTTGCCGTAGCCCATCCAGCCCGGCTTGCCGTCCGGCGCAGCGCACGAGGTAAAGGTAAAGTTGACAGGCTTGGCAGGCGAGCCATCGCTCTCCAGTTTAGTCGCAATCGGGCGTCCCTGGCTGTCCTTGACATTGGAGAAGGAAAGGTAACCGTGGTCACGATCGCCGCTGGACTCGTGCCACTTAAGTGCGTGGATTGAATGTCCCTCCTTGCAAGTGAGCTGGTCGCTGGAGCGCGGGACAGCAGCAGCAAGAGCAGAAGAAGCTCCCAGAGTAACAAGAGCATAAGCAAAGATAAACTTCATGGTTTGTATAGGTTATGTAGGTGAAGAACTAGGCAGGGACCCATCTTTACCTTTTATAGAGAACAATTTCTGGGACGCGCTGACACACCCCGGATTTCCGGCGACAGAAGGATAATCAGCTGTTCCTGTTTCGCCCACGGCGCAAGGGCCGCCGTCTTATTTGCCTTGCTAGAGCAACGTTGCGGTATTTCAGGATGTGATTTTTGGGGGATAACGGAGGGCGGACGACGTGGGCGTTGCTTGGCGTTCGTACGGTCATGTCATTCATCCCGCTACGCCATGGGAACATTTGGCGGGGGAGTACGTCAGTCTCCTATCGACACTAGGCCCAAAAGTCGGCCATGGCCCATTCTCACTCGTGCCAAGATATGCCGATTGATGCTGGTGTCTAGACTGTACTGCGTGGCTCATTGTAAACGTGCTGCATAGGGATCTTCACATTGCTCTGCATTTCTATTCAACGAGACCTCGCATGGATCGTCTTTGCGGGGTGTGGCTCTATGTACAATAAGATTGCGTTTATTCGTGCTCGCCGTAAACCGGGATCCAGTTGATGAAAACGGTGCTGTCCGAGTCGGCGTCACCGACATAGTCCAGCTGCAGAGGGTGGCCCTTGCTCGAGCCCAGGGACTGGTGGTAATTTTCGCCCGTCGTGCCATTCTTGCTGCCCAGGAAGCCGACCGTAATGCCGTTGGTGGCCTCGGCAAAGAATTGGTAGCGCTGGATACTCGAGTCCTCCGTGTGGCAGTCGTCCAGAGCAAAGTGAATGCCCTTGGTCTTCAGGCCGGTGGCCGTCAGGCACTTGGATTTGTCGCTCTCGAGCTGCAGGTGTCCGTACCGGCGACCGTTGCTCTGCTCGCCTTTGCCGTAGCCCATCCAGCCCGGCTTGCCGTCCGGCGCAGCGCACGAGGCAAAGGTGAAGTTGACAGGCTTTGCGGGCGAGCCATCGCTTTCGAGCTTGGTCGCAATCGGGCGCCCTTTGCTGTCTTTGACGTTGGAAAAGGAGAGGTAGCCGTGATCACGAGGGGCGTCGTTGTCGTGCCACTTGAGGGCATGGATGGCACGTCCCTCTGTGCAAGTGAGCTGGTCGCTGGAGCGCGCGACAGCCGCAGCGAGAGCAGAGGTAGCTCCCAGCGCAACAAGAGCGTAAGCGAGAACAGTCTTCATGGTGATTGTAGGTAGTGTAGGTGCAAAGCTGCGCATTGGCCCCTGGGCTTTTAAGCGGAGGGATTTTTTGGGACGCGCTGACACACCCCGGATTTCCGGCGACTGGGGTACTACCAGCCACTCTATTCCGCCGCACGGCGCAATTGCTGCAGTTTTATTTGCCTTGCTCGTACAACGTTGCGGTATTTCAGGATGTGATTTCAGGGTGATAGCGGAGGGCGAATGATGTGGGCGTTGCTTGGCGCTAATCCGATCGTGTCATTGACACACTCTACGCCATGGCGACGTTGGCAAGAAGTAGTTGGCCTAGTCAGGCGATGGAATACGTCAGGTTTGCACCAATGCGTAACCATAGGCGTTTTCCGAGGGGAGTTTGACTACTTCGGCAAGCCTTGAAGTGACCTACGTTGAAGCATGTCGGTAAGTGCACGGCGTAGGCAGCCGGCTTTTTCTCCGCTCGCTACGACCTGGGTGGCCCAAGCGCCGACACGGCCTTCAAGCGCTCCTATTTCGCTTGCTAACTGTATCTCGATCCGTTCCCCAGCCTCTTGCGTAAATCATAGAAGAGATTGACTAGACGATGCCCGCTACATAACAGCAAAATGGAAAAGAACTAACAAAGAAAAAGGAAACAAAGGCCCAGTGGGCTCTCTGCATAGATTTACTGGTAATGCAGGCGGTTGTAGTCCGACAACCGCTTTTGGAGCTGACGCTTGCGCTCGCTCGACGAGACGCGCTTCGTGTCACTAGGAAGGACGTGCGAGAGCTGGTTGAGCTTGACCACCTGAGACTGCACGCGAATTCCATTGTCGCTGTTGCCGCTGGTCGCAAGACCCTGCCAGCGGACCATGGTCACACCCTGCGGGCGGCCCGAGGTGTCGATCCAATTGTGCACGCCCGGGTCCTCCTTCGAGTAGACGTAGGTGTACGTGCCGTTCTTGTTCTGGACCGACTGGTAGTTGTTCAGGCTGACCTGCTGCTTGCCCGGGTGCGTGGTGATCAAGCCCACCGTGCACGCCGGGACCACAAAGTAGTCCGCCTTGCCCTTGGTCAGGGTGACGACCAGCGCCTCGTCGTCCGAGAGGTTGTAGTGGCCAAAGGACTGGGCCTGCGAGGTAAGCGTACCCAGCCACTGCGACTGCTGGGGCGTCTTGACCTCGTTCGTCTTCAGGCTAAAGGTCTTAAAGTCCAAGGCGCCGAATCCGTAAAAGAAGGTGGACTGCTTCAGGTTGTTCTTGGTGGCAGCAATGATGGAGGCGTTGGTGAAAGGCTTGACGTCCTTCGGGTTCGGCTTCTTGGTCACTTCGATCGTGAGCTCGTCCGGGGTCTCTTTGCTCCAGTCGCCCACGTTGTGGCGAATAAAGAGCTGAACCACGCGCCAGTCGCTCTTCAGATGGTTCGGGTTCTTGGAGTCGGACGAGTCGATGGTGATGGTATAGGTGCCGTCGTCGTTCACCTGGATATCCTTGCCGTAGATCGCGTGGACCGTGCCCTGGGAGTTCGGGTTGCTAATCAGCGAGAACGACGAGTCGGCGGTACCGTTGTTGTAGCGGCGGCCATGCAGCTTGTAGCTGTACTTGTCGCTGATCGGCACCACGCGGTAGAAACAGTCCGGGTTGTCGTACGAGTAACGGCTGCCCGGCACGTTGAGGCCGAACCAATCGTGCGTACGAGCCGCCGTATCGGTCCACGTCAGCTTCGGGTTGCCAGGGTCGCCGTTCGCCGACTTTTGGATCGTGTTGAAGAGCAGCTCGTCCATGGCTAGGTCGATATCCGTGTTGACCTGTTTGGTGATCGGGACATGGTACTTCTTCAGGGTCTTGATGTACTGGTTCCTGGCATCCTGCTTCAGGGAGTCAAACTGGTGGGTCTTGTAGAGCGCGATTGATAGCTCGTCAATATCACGTTGATCTTTGGTCGCCAGGGGGTTCGCTGCACAAGCGTTCGCAACAAAAGCAGCCAGAAGGAGCGGCAAGGAGCGGAAAAAGATCATGGTATAAGGAAAAACATTTCGATTGGGTGGGGATCTGTATAGCGACCTGTTCCTTCCATTGCGTTAGGACGGTGTGCACTGCATAACGCAAGCGTCATGCCTGGATCGCCCAAATTCTCCACTAAATCGCGTGCTTTGCCCTCGTACCCCGATCGGCCCTGCATGTCCTTACTCAGCGAAGCACGTGGTGCCGCGTGGACCCACGTGGTTTACGTGCCGCGGCGCGCGCCGTCGCGCTCCTTTACACGAGCGTGGAGATGGATTCCCAGACGAGCGTGGGACCCGATTCCGACACGCAGCCAAGCGTCGGAACGCCCGGCATGGACATGGACTCGGGAAGCTTTGCGAATGAGGCGACGAGTGCGGCGCCCAACCCCGAGTCTACGTCCGAGCCGACGGCTCCGCGCGTGCGCCCGCCGACGATGCAAAAGATGGACGAAATTCCTGTCGTGACCGACGGCACTGGTGAGCGTGTGCGCGAGAGCTTCCGTGCATTTCTAGAGAGGTGCGTTTTGTGTCTGACGCAGTTTTTCGGCGGCTACCGAGGATGGTCGCAAGTCGCAGCATCCCACGTACATTGAGCAGCTCTTTGCGATGCGTGACTTTGGCCGCCTGACACTCTATGTCGACTTTCGGCATATTCTCCAGCACGACGAGGTGCTGGCAGATGCGATCAGCGATCAGTACTACCGTTTCCTCCCCTTTCTCCGTCGTGCGCTGGTCGACTTGGTGAATTCGTACATTCCCGGCTACCTCTACCTGAATGCACATGTGGCCTCGACTGCGTCCTCTGGGCTGGTTCCCCGCGACTTTGCGCTGTCGTTCTATAACCTGTCGATCGTGTCCGGCATCCGGTCGCTGCACACTGACAAGGTCGGCAAGCTCCTTGCCATCTCGGGCACGGTCACGCGCACGTCTGAAGTGCGCCCCGAGCTGCTTTTTGGCACCTTTACGTGTATGGAGTGCAAGTCGACCGTGTATGACGTCGAGCAACAGTTCCGGTACACGGAGCCGATCATGTGCCGCAACCCCCTCTGCCAAAACCGGACCAACTGGGAGCTGGACGTGGAAAAAAGCCGCTTTTGTGACTGGCAAAAAGTCCGCATCCAAGAGAACGCGAACGAGATCCCTACTGGATCCATGCCACGCAGCATGGAAGTCGTTCTGCGCTCTGAGATTGTGGAGCGTGCCAAGGCCGGCGACAAGTGTACCTTTACTGGTACCTTTATTGTCATTCCCGACGTGTCGCAGATGGGTGTGCCCGGCGTGAATGCGCAGATCCAGCGGCAGACGCAGACCTCGTCCGGCCGCGCGACCGAAGGCATTTCCAACCAGGGTGTCACCGGCCTCAAGACGCTCGGTGTGCGTGACCTTACGTACAAGACTGCGTTCCTTGCCTGCATGGTGCAAGGCGCCGATGCGCGCTCCGAAAATATCGCCGGCTCGATGGACGATGATATTGAAGATGCCGAGACTGTGCTGGACGGCCTTACTGAGGAAGAGCGCGAGGAGCTCGAGGCGATGGTCGTCCACGCCGACATTTACCCTCGCCTTGTGCAGAGCATGGCGCCGACCATGTACGGCCACGAGATCATCAAAAAAGGTATCCTGTTGCAGCTCATGGGCGGTGTGCACAAGCAGACCAAGGACGGGATCAATCTGCGTGGTGATATCAACATCTGCATTGTCGGCGACCCTAGTACGAGCAAGTCGCAGTTCCTCAAGTATGTGTGTGGCTTTATGCCGCGCGCGGTGTACACGTCCGGCAAAGCTTCGTCTGCCGCCGGTCTTACTGCGGCCGTGGTGCGTGACGAGGAGACGGGCGAGTTTACCATCGAGGCAGGTGCCTTGATGCTTGCCGACAATGGCATTTGTGCGATTGACGAGTTTGACAAAATGGACCTGTCCGACCAAGTCGCGATCCACGAAGCGATGGAGCAGCAGACGATCTCGATTGCCAAGGCCGGCATCCAGGCCACGCTCAACGCACGCACCTCGATTCTCGCTGCCGCGAACCCGATTGGCGGTCGCTACAACCGCAAGCAGACGCTGCGTGCAAATGTCGCGATGAGTGCGCCGATCATGTCGCGTTTCGACCTGTTCTTTGTCGTGCTCGACGAGTGCAACGAGTCGGTGGACTGGAACATTGCGCAGCACATTGTCAACATCCACCGTTTCCGTGACGCGGCGATTGCACCCGAGTTTTCGACCGAGGCGCTCCAGCGCTACATCCGCTACGCGCGCACCTTCCAGCCGAAGCTCACGCCCGAAGCGAGTGACCTGCTTGTGGAAAAGTACCTGCAGCTGCGCCAGGACGATGCGGGCGGCTCGATCGGCCGCAACTCGTACCGCATCACTGTGCGTCAGCTCGAGAGCATGGTGCGTCTCAGCGAGGCAATTGCCCGTGCCAACTGCCGCACCGAGATTACGCCCGCATTTGTGCGCGAGGCCTTTTCGCTTTTGCGCCAGTCGATCATCCACGTCGAAAAAGACGACATTGCGATCGACGAGGAGGAGCCCGAGGAAGAGGAGCTGGCGCCGCAAGACTTTATCGAGGAACGCGAAAGCCGCAAGCGCATTACGTACGACCAGTACATGCAGTACGTCAACCTCCTCGTCCTGCGCGTGAACGAGATCGAGCGCGAGACGCAGCGCGGCGTGACGCGCTCCGCGCTCATCGAATGGTTCCTCGAGCAGCACGAGCACGAGATCGAGACCGTGCAGCAGCTCAATGAGGAGCGTGCGCTCCTCGACCGCGTCATCAACAAGCTCATCAAGGACGGGTACCTCGTCGAGCTCCCAGAGGACGACGAAGAGGTGATTCAGGGCATGGCGCCCGCGCGGCGGCTCATGGTCCACCCGCAGGTCGACGTGGACAGCTTGTAGTGTACTTTAGTCATCATACCATGGCACTCCACACAGTGCGGTGGCGGCCGGGCGGCGCGGTGGACCTGGCCGGAGGCGAGCGGCGGGTCTTTTCGCAGGAGGGCTGCGTCATGCGTGTCGAAATCCGGGCGAAGAGCCGCAAACTTGAAAGCCGCGGGACGTGCATCGTGACATCGCAGCGGGTACGTCGTTCGTGCTGACCTAGCTCGTGTACCTCGCCGAGGCGCAGGATGCGGCGCTGGACACGCTCCAGATTCCGCTGGAGCGTATGAGCGCAGGGCGCTATCGCATTCCGCTTTTCTCGGCGCCCTACTACGAGGCAGCGCTTGCGCTGCAGCCCGACAATGAGCTGGCGATGCTCACGATTTCCTTCCAAGAAGGCGGCGGCGCGGCCTTTCATACCCATCTTACGCGCGCGCGCGACCAGTGGGAAGTCGATCGGAATGCAGTCGAGGCGCTACGTACGTGTGTGTACTAATCCAGCGCTCTACGAGCCCAGCAGGGGTATCGAAGCGCCGCCGCGGTACGAAGACGTGGCGGAGACATAGTGTACACTAGTAACTGGGGTGAGTGTAGATACATACGGTTTGAAGCGCATCGACGACTTGCGCGCAGCAATCTTTTGCTTGTCCGCCTCGAACTGGGCGCGGAGCGTGGCAAATTCTGGGTGAGCACGACGACGTACGTTGGCGCTTCTTTTCGCGGAACTGGAAGCGGTAAAAGTCGGTGAGCTCTTTCGACTTTTTCTTGTCGGGGTTCTCGCGCATCAACTCCTCAAACTCGGGCGTGATGGCCGCAAAGGAGCCGCCGCCACCTTCGCCGCCGCCGGAGCGACCGTACTTGGCACCCTTCTGGACAATGGTGAAGCCATCGGCATCCAGGAGCTCGCCGTCGGGGCCGACACTCACGCCCTCGATACCGACGCCGGCACTCGTCGTCTTGTTGCCGTGCAGGCGCTGCTCCAGCAGCCATTGCGGGTGCTCGCGGATCCACGCGTAGCGCGCAATCGCCGAGTCGACATGCTCCTTGACGCGGCCGTGGTCGGGGCGGTGCATGCGGTAGCTTTCCAAGAGGTATGGCAGTCCGACGAGGCGCGACTCGTTTGCGCGCCGCGGCTTCTTTTTCGGTGCATCCTCCTCTTCGACGGCCTCCTTGCCCGGCTGCGGCCAGGCATAGGGCTTGGATGCGTAGCGTGCCGGGAGCTGCAATGCGCGCTCGAGCGAGGATGCATCAAGGAACACGACATGCGCCGTCGAGCCCGAGGCCAGGAGCACGTTTGGCTCGAGCGCCGGCAAGGGCTGCAGCTTGGGCGGCTGGTTCTTGCCGCGGCCTGTCGGCGCCTCTCCTTCTTCGTCCTCGTCCTCGTCCTCGTCCTCGTCGTCACTTGTGAGCTGTGCGCCCTTGATATCGTGAATCGTCACCGAGTGCACGGCGCCTGCCTTGCGAAACAGGTCGCGCAGCATGCCGCGTGTCGTGTCCGTCGGCAGGTTTACGACGAAAAGTGTGCGTCCGCCCGGCAGGCGCTCGTCGTCTTCCGCCCCCGTATGCGCACGGATGTACATGGCGTGCACCGGCTTGCCGATGCCGCCGACCTTGCCGTACTGCACCGGCAGCACCTGAAATCCAGCGATCGACTCCTCGCGCGCCATCGTCGTTGGCCGTGCGGCGAAATTTTTCGCTGCGGTAAGAGGCGCACCTCCACTGGCCATCTTCCATCGACCATGGCCCTTTTGTGCGGTGTGCGGGCGGGGGTCGCGCCGCCGACCCTTGCGCGCGCCTTTCATGTGAGTGCGGCGAGCCAGGCCAAGCCGCGGCGGCAGCGGAATCGCAACAATCCCTTTGCGCTGAGTGCGATGAAGCACTTTCAGTACGACGATATTCCGACGCATGGGCACATGAAGCTCCAGAAGCAGCGGCAGCTCCTCGAGTACTACCGGCTGCTGCAGAACGAGCTTCCCCAGCTGAAGCAGTTCCACGAGCCGTTCCAGCCCGCACCTGCGTCACACATCCTCAACTTTCAGTTTACGCACTACCAAGGCGAGGCGCATCCCGGCGCGCGCAAGGTCGTGCTGAACGTCGACATCAAGGACCTCTTTGGCGCAAATGTCCTCAAAACGCCCGCGGCCAAGCACAAGTTTCTGCTGCTTGCCGGCGCGCGGTGGCAGGCGCCGAGCTTTGCGGCGGTGCAGACGCTGAACGACGCGCTCGCGTCCGGCAGCGACGCGCTTGCGAAGGCGTACGAGAGCCAGCCCCTTGGCTCGCTCAAGATCTCGTGCAGCGCAAACCCCCACGAGTCCCAAAACATGAAGTGGTGCAGCGATGTGCTGGACCGCATGATTGCCGAGGCCCAGGTATGTCGCACTACTAACGCAGGCCGAGCCGACCTTTGGCGATATCCCGCTGGATGTGCGCCCCTATATCAAGTCGGAGGCGCGCGGCGGCCGCACGCGCATGCCGAGCATTTCCGACTACCCGAAAGAGTGGCTCTAGGCTAGATAGGCACCGTCCCACGAAAAACACGATACAGTCAGCCAGTGGTTGCGGTGTTCGATCGGGGCCTCGGCATCGTCGTGAGGAAGCGTAAAAGGGCGGCGTGTGCCGGTGAGGCTGGGCGCAATGGACTGCGTGTCGCTGCCGTCTTCAGCCAGCATTCCGTCGACTTCGAGCTCGAGGATGTGCTCGCTGCCCGGCAGATATGCGTCACCGGCCGCCTCGCATTCCGGCCATGCCCCCGGCACCGCTTCGAGGCGCAGCCCGGCGTGTAGTGCCGTGCGGAAAAAGTGCACCAACGTCGCGCGGCCGGTGTGAAGGCCGGCGACCATGTAGACGCGCGCCGTCTTGGATCGCGCGAGGAGTGCGCTGATCGACTTGACAAGTGCCGTGTGCGAGAAGCGCTCCCACACGCAGTCTGCCAGGAGGATCACGTCGAATTTTGGCGTAGGGTCGCGTGCGTACGGCAAGAGATCGAGCACATCGTCCATCGCGTGCCCCCACGTATGCGGCGCGACTGCGATCGGCGCCTTTTTGCACTCGTTTTGCGCGAGCGTGCGCGTGACATTGCCGCGGAGCGCAGCAATGATCGACGCGTCGTCATAGTCGGTTGCAACGACCTTTTTTGCGTTGGTGCACAGCGCAGCGGTGAGCGCAGGCAGCCCTGTCCCTGCGCCAAGCTCAAGGACGTATTGATCGTCGAGATTGAACGCGTGCGAGTAGATCGCGTCGGAAAGCAGCATACCGGCGCGCCATTGGCGGTGTGCAAAGAGCATGTACATCGGTGCATCCGGCAGGGCGATTGGGATGCGCGGCGCACCCTCTGCCGCATGCTTCTCACGGATTGCCTTGGGCTGATACGTAAATGTAGCACCCGGCTTGCCGAACGAGGGCCGGAAGCGCGGCGCAGTCACTCCGTCCGCCTCGCCCCCGCACGCCGCCATGGAAGACCTGTGTGCGTTTACTAAGCAGCCTCCGGTCGTCTCTTGCCTCTGCCCTGCATGGTGGTAGGAATTCTGACACGCTCCGTGCGCGGTGCTGCTGTCGCGCGTGCCCCGTACGCTGTTGCGGCGCCGGTGCGCGTCCCCTCGTTTGCACTTGCCCGCCGCACGTTTGCGACGCCCCCCAATGAGGGTGGCGCGAAGCCGGACGGCGCTGCACCCTCCTCTGCCGACAAGGCGGAGGCGGCCAAGGGCGACGACAAGTCGGCGATGCCCCGTGGCGGCATCCCTCTTGATATTGATACCACCTCTCTTATTGATCAGGAGGCTCTCGAGGCCCCCAAGGACGAGGACGGCCAGCCGAAGAAGACGAATGCCAAGCCCCGCCGGGAAGGCAACTCGTCGATCGACCGCAATCGCAACTTTGTGGTGCGTTTGATGCTGGTCGGCTCTGCGCTGGTCGCCGGCTACGCTACGTGGATGTTGGGCCGCGACCTCGACGAGCACGAGCACGAGCTCTTCCACGACAAGGAAGGCGTCGACTCGTTCCTCGGCCGCCTTGCGCTCCGTTTCCATGCGATGCGCGAAGGCATGAGCAAGCCGGTGTGGGACAAGCTGCTGCCAGACCCTCTGCCCTTCCCCTACTCGCGCCCCTACACGCTGGTGGTCGACCTGGACCAGCTCCTGGTCGCCTCCTCGTGGAGCACCGCGTCGGGCTGGCGTACGGCGAAGCGCCCCGGCCTCGACTACTTCCTCGGGTACCTCTCGCAGTGGTACGAGATTGTGCTCTTTACCACGCAGCCCTTCTATGTCGTGGAAAAAATTGTCGAGAAGCTCGATCCAGACCGCCGCTACATTGCCTACCAGCTCTTCCGTGAGAGCTGCCGCATGCACGACGGCAAGCTCGTCAAGGACATTAACCACCTGAACCGCGACCCCCGCAAGGTGATCATCCTCGACATCAACCCCGAGCACGCGGCGCTGCAGCCCGACAATGCGATCATCCTCGACCCGTGGAAGGGCGAGAAGAGCGACCGGGAGCTTGTCGGCCTCATTCCTTTCCTCGATGCGATCGGCATCTATGGCGTCGAGGACGTGCGCAACACCATCAAGGCGTACCACGGCAAGAACATTCCCACCGAGTACGCCAAGAACGAGGCCATCCTCAAGGAGCGCCACGACGAAGAATGGCGCGCCAAGAAGGAGCGCCTCGGCGGCTTCTCGTCGCTCTTTGGCGGTGTCGCATCCGGACAGCCGATGACCAACGACCCGCCCAAGACGTTTGTCGAGACGGAGCGCGCGCGCTTCCACCAGGGCTACCTCGAGGACCAAAAGTTCTGGCAGGAGAACGGCGAGAAGCTCCGCAAGCAGATGCAGGAGGAGCAGGAGAAGCAGCTGCGCGAGATGAAGCTCAACGCCTGGGAGGGCGTCACGCGCATGTTTGGCGGCGGTCCGCCGCCGCAGCCGAGCGGTAGTGCATAGCCACGTGGCTTTTTCGTAGCGACCATGTCCGGTGCCGCCCAAGACGTGCGCAAAGCGCTGCTGAAGCTGGCGCAGACCTGGCCGAAGGACCCCCTGCGCCCGAACCTGGACTTTGGCGAGGCGATCCGCCGTGCGACCGAGGTCGAGCTGTCGTCGGGCGCGGCACGCGTCAACATCGCCGAAGCACGCAAGTCGCTCGCCGCGCTCGAGCGCATTCGGAGCAGCGAGAGCCTCCGCGAAGTATGTCCCTCCCGCCACTCACACAGTACCCCACGCCGCGCAATGTGCTGCATCCCGCGTCCTCGCCAAACTACTACGGGCAGCTCGTCGAGGCAATGGGCCGCGTGGCGCGCGGCCAGTCGGTCGCGCCGTCGCTCGGCCAGCGCATGCGCCGCTTCTTTGGCATGTAATGTACTATAGATTACGCCTTGAGGCCGAGGCCTTCTTGCTCCTTGACCGTGTACGACAGTGCGCCGGTATCGAGGCCGTGCTCGAGGTTCCGGATGCACGTCGCCTCCATGTTGGTCTGCGTCTCGAGCGAGAGCGTGCCGACGTGGGGAAGGAGCATCGCCTTGCTCGACGCGAGCTCGAGCAGCTTGGGGTGCACCGACGGCTCGTTCTCGTACACGTCGAGACCGCAGCCTGCAATCTCGCCCGCCTCGAGCGCGTCCACGAGCGCCGCCTCATCGACTACCGGGCCACGCGCCGTGTTGATCAGCACCGCCGTCTTTTTCATGCGCTGAAACTGCGGCGTGCTGATCAGGTGCTTGGTTTCAGGGGTGAGGGGACAGTTGAGGCTCACCGCGTCGCTCTGCTCGAGCAGCTCGTCGAGGGACGCGACATAAGTCATCGGGCGGCCGGGCGGCATGCCTTCCTGCTCCTGCGCCTCGCTGCGGCGGCGGCGGTTGTGGTAGAGAACACGCATGCCGAACGCGTGCGCAGCCTTTTGCGCAAGCTCCTGGCCGATGCCGCCGGCGCCGACGATACCGAGCACCTTGCCTTCGGGGTCAGAGGCCGAGGTAAAGGGGAACTGCTGGTTAAAGACGCCGCTGTGCAGCTGGCTGATGGCGAGGGGGAAGCGGCGCATCGCGCCGATCAGCAGAAAGAGCGCTGTGTCGGCCGTCGCCGCATTCACGACCGTCGGAACATTCGCCGCTTGGATGCCGCGCGCACTCAGCGCGGAAATGTCCAGCTGGTCGTACCCGGCGCCGTTGTGCACGATAAACTTGAGCGACTCGGGCAGCGCCCCGACAAGCTCCTCGTCGAAGCGGCCGGAAATGCGCACGGAGCGCGCACCGCCAAAGTGGCGGTACATGCCGCGGATGTTGGCGTACTTGCCACCGTGCGCAAACGCCTGGATCAGCTCGTCGCGCGTCTTGGCCTCGTTGCGCTGGGTGAGAAAGACGACGTACCAGGACCTCGGCACGCTGCGACAGGCGCTCAAGGTCGGACTTGGCCAAGGCAATATCGTCCATGAGCAGGACCTGGGGGCGCGCCGTCGCGAGCGTACGCGCCATGCGGGGGGCGGCGCTGCGCGCCGCACGAAGCGTCGGGCCAAAGACCATCGTAGTGGAGTAGGAAATTCGCACGGCCGATTTGCCGAGCGCCGCGATGGCCGTGCTCAATTCCGTGCTCGAGGCGATTGTGACGGTTTTGTGTTTGCTAGAGACGCACCGCGCGCTCGTGCATGCGCCGACACCGCGGCGCGCTCGTACAAGGGTTGCACACGACTGGGGGCGCTCGGACGTGAGGACCGAGCGCGGCGAAGTGCGGCGCGTCGGGTCGTTGCAGCGCCGCGCGCGCATTGCCGAGGCGCTTTGTACGCTGGGTGTATGGTCGGCATACTTGTGCGTGCGGCCGCTCATTACGGGCGTGCTGGCGTGGTTCATTCCGTTTTGCTCGACGATCCAGATGGTATGGCTCTTGTGGATGCTTGCAAACCACCGGAGCGCGTCGTACCTGTTGTTTGCGCACGGCATACGGCCGGTGCTGCGGCGGCACGAGGCGTGGGTGGATAGCGCAACGCTATGGGTGCATGGTCTCTTGCTGTTCCTTGCCAGGGTCGCGGGGCTCGTCGTGCAAAAGAGCACGCCAGAGTGCGTCAAGCGGGGATTGCAACGAGGCACCGAATGGGGCGCCACGGTCTATGCCTACGTGCAAGGAGCGTGGCAGAGACAAAGTGAACAGGGTCAGGCACCAATAACACCCAAGCGTGCCAAGACGCAATCAAAGGGCGCGCCAACACCAGGCCAAGGCAAGACGCCCAAGGTGCCTGGCTTGTACGTACGCACGCCGGCGTCGGCCAAGGTGCCAAGGTCAGCCAACAAACCGAAAAAGAGCGAGGCGAACGAGACGCCTGGTATTGTCGTGCCCAAAGCCGAGAATGTGGGGCCTCGATCGGTGCCAAAGAGCAGGGCGACTGAGCCCAGTTGGGTCGAGCAGGAACCAGCAGCGTTCCAACAGGAGCTCGAGGCAGCCGAGGCAGCCGAAGCAGCTGCGGCTGTCGACGCACCTGTCCAAATCAAAGTCGAGTCGCAAACAGCGTCTCTACTCTCCACACCCGACATTCCGCACAAGCGCGAGGAGCTGGTACAATCTCCAAGCCAGCCGCACGAGCCAACTGGCTCCCAACAACATACCCCAGCGCCTGCTTCTCCCTCCATCAAACACGAGTCGGATATCGTGCTGCCTGCTCAGCAACCATCCGAACATTCCCTCCCTAATGCGCACCGCACGGCCCCAAGCATACCAAGGCCGAGTGCACGGCGTGTACGTGCGTCCGAGTCTGTCTCGCTCGACAGCCCCCGCCCCACGCCTCGCACCAAGCGCAGCCTCCGCCAAGCATCGCCCACGCAAGAACACCGCCTCGGCGAGTCGCTTCGCGATCGTGCACCGAGTCCCCCACGCAAGCGGCGCACACGCCGCGCCGACCCCGTCGAGCCTGTCGCGGAGCCTGAGCACGAGCCACCGCCCGCTGATCACTCTGAGCCAAAAGACGCGCTGAAACGCCCGCATGCTAGCGAGCCGCCGAGCGACACGCCTTTATCTACCCAGCCAAAACGTGCGCGGCGCTCTACGCAGAGTGCGCGCCGTGTCGCTGCCTCGCCGAGCGACGCGCCCCGGCCGCTCGAGACACGTCGTCCCAGCACACGCGCCCAGACGTCGCGGCGCACGCTCTCGCAGACCTCGCTGCTCCCGCGCCCGATGCGCCCGTCGACCGACGGCACCTCCGACCTTCCCGCGCCACGCCGCAGTACCCGCGTCGAGGCGGCGCACTCCGATACCCCCGTTCCCCACACCTCGCGCCGTGCTCCGTAGCCTCCACATCATGAGCGCCGTTCCGCCGCTGGTAATGCAGCTGATTGTCGACCGTGCGCTGATCAAAGTAGGTCGTATCGCTTACGCAGGAGCACGGCTGGACGATCGGCCCGATGATGGCGCAGGCCGCGCACGCTACGGCTGCGGTACGTCGCGCTACTGACCCAGGTGTTGGCACAGACGTGGGACCGTGAAGATACCCAAGCGTACATCTCACCCACCCAGCTTGCGTCGATGCACAAGATTGTGCTTCAGACCCCCAAGAACGTGCCGCTCGACCGCCTCGCCGCCCAGCTTGCCGAGGCCAGCGCGACGGATGCGCTCCCCCCGCACTACCTGTGGGTCGAGCAGCCCGAGAATCTCCCCACGTGCCTGGCCATTGCGCCGAACCGCAAGCCCGAGGCGCTTACGCGGATCCTGAAGAAATGTACATTACTGCGTGACTAGGGTATCTACTGGAGGAGCGCAGCCACCTCGCGGTCGAACGCCTCGATGCGGATCGGCATTTCCGCAATGTAAAATGGGTCCTTCATGACGTGGTCGACGTAGAGCTCGTACGCGCGTTTGAGTACCCCCCCCGGGTTCGGGTGTGTGGTGTGCGTAAGGAGAACGAGCTTGGTTCCCGTTTCGGTCATCTTGACGTGAATCAAGAGGTTTTCTGCCTCGAGCACCTCGAGGCCCGAGCAGGTCTTGCCCGGCACCGGCTGGATACGCGACGCAATCGCGTGGATGCCGTGCAGCGTGCCCGCCAGAATCAGGTAGTCATTCGATGTAATCTCTGCCTCGCCTGCCGCCTTGTGTGGGTACGCAAAGTGCTCGCACTGGAACACCAGGCCGCCGGCCTTGTTAATGATCCACAGCGACGCCATCGCGGTCCAAGCGCAAGTAAACCACGTGACCCACCACGTGAAGAAAAGGAGAAACGACGTCTGACGGAGCCGCGACGATGAGCTCGGATCTAGTGTCGGTGCTGAACGACGGCACGCTCCGTGACTACACGGAGGAATGCACGCTCCTGCTTTCGCGGTTGTACCCCGAGGCCCAGCGTGCCGAGTGGGTCGACGCGCTGGCGAAGGAGGCAACGGCCGCTGACGAGGCGCAGAGCCCCGAAGAAGGCGCCGAGAAAGCGCGCGAACTCGTCAAGAAGCTCGTGCACGCCACGCCGGGTGTGACTGACGGCACGGACCGCGAGGTCGAGGGTCTGTTTAACTTGCTTGTGACGCTTGTCGTGCGCAACTTTGCCGAGGACAGTGCCGAGCGTGCCTCGCTCCTGACGCACCTCGTGCAGAGCGTGAGCGACACGAGCTCGGCCGCCGCCGCCGAGCGCAGTGTGATCAAGTACCGCATCCTTGCGAACATTTTCAACGTCCTCCCCCCCACCTCGTCCCTTCGTCTCGATGTATTCAGCGCGCTGCTTTCCCTCGCCTCGGTGAATGGCGACGTGGACTTTTTGAACGCGGCGCTCAAGTCGCTCCCCGAATGGCTCGCGCAGTGGGACGTGGCTGCGGACAAGAAGAATGCATGCCTCGCGAGCGTTTCGGCCGCCCTGCAGGCCCCTGACGCGGGCCCCGAGTGGGTGGCCAAGGCATACCAGTTTGCGCTCCTGCACCTGCGTTATATCTCGAACGAGGCGTCGCTGTCGGCAGATGTGCGCCGCGACGTCGCGGAAAAGAGCATTGCAGACGTGCTCCGCCTGCCGAAGCTCTTTGAGATGGAGGAGCTGCTCCACGTCAAGGCGGTGCAGGACCTGCAAGGCGCGCCCGTCTTTGAACTGCTCAAGATCTTTGTCGCGGGCTCGCGTGCTGAGCTCGAGCAGTGGGCGTCGAAGAACAAGGAGGTGCTCACGCGTCTCGACCTCGATCTCGACGCGCTGAGCCGCAAGATGCGCCTCTTGGACCTCGCGACGCTCTGTGCGCGGAGTGTCTCTGCGGAGGTGTCCTACGCGGACATTGCGCAGGTCCTCGGCGTGAGCGACGACGAGGTCGAGGCGTGGGTCATTGATGTGATCCGTGCCGGCCTCGTCTCGGGCAAGCTTTCCCAAGTGAAGCAGTCCTTTAGGGTGTACCGCTCGACGCACCGCACCTTTGAAAAGCCGCAGTGGGAGTCGCTCGAGGAGCGCCTGACCCAGTGGCAAAAGAGCATCCAGACGCTGATTGCGACGATTGGTAGTACGTCTATCTACACTAACCCAGCTGCCGGCGCACAGAACCGCGCTCCGAGCGCCGTGGCCGAGGCGGGCGCGCTTCCGTCGCAGGACGAGGCGCACGCCCAGGAAACGGCTGCTTCGTCGTAGTTATGACAGACTCTTGCCCATAAACTTGCGCTTGGTAAACGCGAGCCACCACCGCGACGGGACGTCGTCTTGATAAATCTTTTCGACGAGGCGCGTCACGGTTTCTTGGCGGGCCTGCGTGAGGTACTGCCGCAAGGCGTCTGCGTCCGCGCGGCTCGCCGGCGCCGAGTACAGCGACGAGAGGGGAAAGTTGGCATCGCCGGGGAGCGCAAAGCCGTCGACGGCGTGCGACGAGAGCTGCTTCAGCGCCTCGTGCTTGGTCCACGGACCATGCGACGCAGCAATGCGCGACAGGCAGTCGGAGATGAAGAGGATCAGGTAGATCAGGAGCTGGCTTAGCAACAATACGTACGCGGTCCGCACCGCCCTTGATCTCAAAGTTGCGAAAGAGCGAGTTCGCACGGAACAGGTCAATGCTCTCCTCCACGATATCCGGCCGGGACGGGTCGACTGCGTGAGCGGGGCGACGTACTCGGCGGGGGGGCAGGGCCGCGGCTGCGCGTATTCAGCGGCAGGATCGAAATCGAGGCGATCTGCCGCACGTTCGGCTCCTCGTTGTAGCTCGAGTGGTACGCCGGCATGATCGTAAGAGCGACGGGCGCGGCGCCCCACGTGTTCGCGGCATCCTACTAGGTCATACTACCCGATCTACGAACCCCGCACGGCGGCGCCGGTGGCGAGGCGGCCGCGCAGCAGCTCGTACTTCTTGCGCTGCTCGCGGTTCACACTGGGGAGCACACGGTCAAAGGCCTGGAGGAAGTGGTGCTGGAAAATGCACACACGCTCGGTGGGGGGTGCGTCGTCGCCGTAGTGCATCGGGGACACGATCTTTTCGCGCAGCGCCGTGACGGCGGCCTCGCGCACGAGCGCGGCGAGGTCCGCACCGCTGTACCCTTCGGCGCGGGCGTCGTTTGCAACGACCTCGAGGTCGACCGTGTGCCGGGTCGCGTCGGCGTCGGCCTCGTGCGCGAGCGGCGTCTTTTTCGTGAGCGTGCGCAGAATATCGAAACGCTCCGAGGCGCTCGGCAGATCCACGTAGAGCAGCTTGTCCAGGCGGCCGGGGCGGCACATGGCAGGGTCGATCATGTCGGGGCGGTTGGTTGCCGCAATCACATAGGTCTGTACACGCGACTCGAGACCGTCGAGCTCCGTCAGGAGCGTATTCACGACGCGCGCCGACGACTCGGACAGCGAATCGTCACGCCGCGGCACCAGCGCGTCGAGCTCGTCAAAGAAGATGACACACGGCGACGAGGCGCGCGCGCGTGCAAAGACCTGGCGCACGGCCTTTTCACTCTCACCGACGTACTTGTTCAGCAGCTCCGGGCCTTTAACGCTGATAAAGTTGGCACGGCTCTCGTTCGCGACGGCCTTTGCAAGGAGCGTCTTGCCGCACCCGGGCGGGCCCCAGAGGAGCACGCCGGAGCTCGCGTCGACACCGAGCGCGTGGAACAGCTCGGGGCGCCGGATCGGCTGCACGACGGCCATACTCAGCTCCTCGCGAATATGGTGCAAGGCACCGATATCCTCCCACGTCACATCGGGCACCGTCGCAAAGCCCTCGCGCTTCGACGAGGGCTGCACCACGTCGAGCGCTTCCAAAAAGTCTTGGTTCGTGATGGCCAGGCGCTCAAGCTGCCACTCGGGCAGCGGGTCGGGGAAGCGTTCGAGGAACGCGGCGATCGACGAGCGCCGCACATTTTCGGGCAGCGCCTCGAAAAAGTCGGGGTTCGCAATCACCGCCTTGGACGGCTCGGAAAGCGCCTGCTCGGCGCTCGCTGGCTCGGCAGGCGCCTCGGCCTCGGTGGGGGCCTCGGTGGGGGCCTCGGTGGGGGCCTCGGTGGGGGCGTCCGCCGGCGCTTCGGGTGTCTCTGCCTGCGCCTCGGTCGTGGCCACCTCGGCCTTGACCTCGTCGCCGTCGCACTGCATCTCGACCGACTCGTGCACCTCGGTGATCTGCAGCGGCGCCGGCTCGTTGCTCAGGTCCTGAAAGATGCGCTTCACGGCAATGATGCCGGCCGCGGCCGTGAGCGACGTGAGGTCCGCACCGACATAGCCCGGCGTGCGCTTCGCGAGGTACCGCAAGTTGAAGTCGCCCGCGACTCGCAACTTGGAGCAGAGCACCTGCAGGATCTGCTCGCGCCCATCCTCGTTCGGCACACTCATCGCAATCTCGTGGTCAAAGCGTCCGGCACGGCGCAGCGCGGGGTCGAGCGAGTCGGGGCGGTTCGTCGCGCCGAGGATCATGACGGGGCGGCCGTCGCCCTTCTCCCACGCGAGGCCGTCCATGCAGGTGAGCAGCTGTGCGACGATCCGGCGCTCCATTTCGCGCTGCGCCGTCTCGCGCTTGGGCGTGATGGCGTCGATCTCGTCGATAAAAAGGATGCACGGCGCAATCTTTTGCGCCTCGTCAAAGGTATCACGCAGCGCCTTTTCCGACTCGCCCGACGTGCCGGACACGATGCTCGGGGCACTGACTGACAAGAATGGCACACCGAGTTCCTGTGTGAGTAGCGACACGTACACCTGCAAGTGCGCCGGCCATCATTGTCTTGCCGCATCCCGGCGGGCCGTGGAAGAGCACGCCGCGCGGGGGCGTCACACCGGTATGGAGATAAATCTCGGGGTGGCACAGCGGCATTGCCACGAGCTCGAGCGCCTTCTCAATCGCCGACTCGGCACCACCAATGTCGCGCAGGCGCGTCGTCGGCGCATCGTACTCGTCCGAAGTCGTACGCGCATTCTTTGACGTGCGCCCACGCTTGGTCGAGTCGGTGCGCGAGGAGCGCGACTTGCGCTTGGTCGTCTTGGGCTCGGCCGCGCGCGACGACGGGCCGGCTTCGCCGCCGTCCTCGCCTTTCGCCGCGCGCGCAGCCGCCGCGGCCGCGGCCGACTTCGACGGCGGCACCGGCGAGTTGAGCGACAGCTGCCGCTGCTTCGCCCACGCACCCGTGATCGAAGCGTTCATGGCGAGAAAAAACGCCGGGCAAAAAAAATGTGGAGGACGGCCATGGCGACGGTGGGATGCGCGACGTATGTGCCTAAGGAGGAGCAGTCCGAGGAGGACCTAGGGTACATGCGCATGGCGCTCGACATGGCTCAAGAGGCATTTGATCACGAAGAAGTGCCGGTCGGCTGCGTCTTTGTGCAGGATGGCAGGGTGATCGCGAAAGGACGCAACCGCACGAATGAGCTGCTCAATGTACGTCGCGCGGCTGACCCAGGCGACACGGCACGCCGAGCTCGAGGCGATCGACTGTATCCTCCGCGACCAGCCGCCGCAGGACCCCCACTTCGGGTGCGAGCCCCACGCGGGCCCGCCCGGCGACAATCCCATGCTGCGCACGACGCTCTATGTGACGATCGAGCCGTGCCTCATGTGTGCCTCGGCCCTGCGCCAAATCGGGATCCAGCGGGTGGTGTACGGCGCAGGAAATGAGCGCTTCGGTGGTAATGGATCGGTGCTCCCGCTGCAGTCCACGCCCGAGCTGGCCTACAGCCCCCCGTACGTGTCGCTCGGCGGCTACCTGCGCGAAGAGGCGATCCTGATCCTGCGCCAGTTCTACCTCACGGAGAACACCAAGGCTCCCAAGCCGAAAGCCAAGGCGAAGCGTGTGCTCAAGACCGAGATTGCGCCGCCCGGCGTCTCGATGCACGCGCATGCTGCGCGCGAGTCATAGATACCCTTTCACCATGCATTACTGCTATGGCAGTGCACCCAAGCACACTACATTTAGTCAAGGAGCGACTCGCCGAGGGTCGAGCGGATGAGCGAGCAGCCGACAGCGATGGTCTGCTCCGCGGCCTCGGTCTCGAGCTTGGGGTTGACCTCGACGACTGTGTGAGCAAAAAGTACGTACGGTCCATGGCGACGACGGCGCCCGTCTCGTGGATCGCCTCGCAGATGTAGTGGCCCTCGCGGAAGGTCAGGCCGCCACGCACCGGCGTACCGGTGCTCGGCGCGACGCTGGGGTCGAGCGCGTCCACGTCGAACGACAGGTGGATCGGGCGGTCGCGGCGCGAGGTGTTGTGGTTGACGTAGTCAAGCGCCATCTCGACCACTTTGCCGATGCCGTACTTGTCGACATGGTGCATCGAGAACACCTTGATGTTGTGCTGCTTGAGGATCTTGCGCTCACCCTCGTCAACGTCACGCAGACCGATGTACACCAGGCGGTTGGGGCTGGCGACCGGGGGGTTCGGCAGCCAGCTCTTGAAAGGCTCGACGTACGAGCCATCGAGGCCGAGCGCAAAGGCCACGGGGCAGCCGTGCAGGTTGCCCGACGGGGTAGTGGCCGCCGTGTTGATGTCCGCGTGGGCATCCACCCAGATGGTGGCCGCGTCGGGGTACACGCGGTTCACACCGATCATCGAGCCGGTGCCGAGACTGTGGTCACCACCGAGCGTCACGGGCAGCTCACCCGCCTTGGCGTGCTTCTCAATAACGCCGGCAAGCTGCTCACTGGCCTTCGACACAGAGCGAGGGTTCTTCATGGTGTCGATGTCCTTGTCCTCGGCAAGAATCTGGTTGATTTCGTCCCAGTTCATCGACTGATCGACATCGACCTTCCAGCCGAGCTCCTCGAGCTGCGAGCGCAGGCCGGCGCGAAGCATAGCCTCAGGACCATCCTCAACACCCTTGCGCGGCTGGCCACCGCTGAAGGGGAAGGTAATGAGAGCAGCCGTCTTCGACTTCAGGAAACGCATGGGGTAGTCCATCGTGGCACGAGCCCGACAAAAAAAAGGCACGGGGCTCCTTCCGAGGGTGGCACGTGTTTTTCTCCTCCACTTACAACGTGTTGGCTGCGGCGAATGGAGGCGGCGCGAGCAGCAGGGAGCGCGCTCTTTGGGCTCACGGCGCACGATGTGCCGGACGTGAAGGAGGAGCAGGACGAGGAGCGTATGGCGCCGCCGAGCGTGCCGAGTGTGTCGCTCAATGAGGACGATCCGCCGCCCGCGTTTCCGGCGATGAACAGCGCACAGCGCCAGGCCAAGCCGAGCTTGGACGTGCCTGCGTCCTCGGGGCCGTCGCTGCAGCCGCAACGGGGGTCGAACACGAGCACAGCAATGGGGGGCCTGCGCGCGCCACTCACGACACCGCCGCAGAAACTCAATCCGCCCAAGCCGCGGAAAAAGGTCGCGCTGGCACCGGGCTGCAGCCCACTGGACTGGGCGCGCCTGAAAAGCACTACGGATCTGCGCGTAGGTATTCTAGCTGACGCAGGGGGGCGTTACGACGCTGTTGCGCATTACTCCGACCGAGCTCAAGCGCCACAACAAAAGAGAGGATGCATGGACGGCACTCCAAGGAAAAGTATATAACATTACGCCGTACATGCGCTTTCACCCGGGTGGGGAGGATACGCTGATGCGCGTCGCAGGCCGCGACGGCACACGTCTGTTTTGTACGTCGCCTTGCTTACCCAAGTTTTGACGCACTCTTGGGTCAATATCGAGGCCATTATTGGGACTACCATGGTGGGCATCCTAGTTTCCGAGTCATAGCCAATCGTTGCATCGTTGCACAACCCTCGTCTTGGAGCAGAGCGGTGCTTATGGCGTGCTGGCCTGCACGTCCGTGCGAGGCCGCAGCGACCGAAGCACACGGAACGATGATTAATTCCGCGGAGGGCCTAAGCGGACGCGCGCCGCGATTGGCCCAAGTCGCGGTTCTATTCAAAAATCGAATGATTGATGTGCAGCGCATGGGGCAGCGCGGTACGGCACATCCTTCCTCCCACGCTTTCACCATGCCGCACTTTACTCTCTACGCTCTGACTGGCCACTGGGGGCCCAACCCCATCAAGGTCGCTGCTTTCCTCGAGCAGTTCGGCTTTGACTACCATGTCAAGCTCCTGGACATGAACTCGACCGACAAGGAGACCGGTGTCAAGGGCGCCGACTACCTCGAGGTCTGCCCCAACGGCCGTACGCCTGCGCTGATCGACCACAAGAACAACGACTTTATTGTGTGGGAGTCGGGTGCGATCCTCCAGTACCTTGCCAACAAGTACGACACTGAGGGCAAGTACGGCGGCAAGACGCCGGAGGAGAAGGCGATCATCGACGAGTGGCTCTTCTTCCAGGCCACCGGTCTGAGTGTGCCGCAGGGCCAGCTCTTCTACGCCAAGACTTCGTGGAAGGGCAAGTACGACGAGGATGCGCCCAAGAACGTCATCCGCCGCTTCTCGGACGAGCTCCAGCGCGTGCTCGCCGTCTTTGAACAGCAGCTCAAGAAGCAGACCGAAAAGCACGGCGGGGAGCGTGCGTGGCTTGCGCTCGACCGCATCACGGTCGCCGATTTTACCACGCTGGCGTGGCTCGGTCTCCTGCCGAACTACGGCGAGCCGCTCGAGGTGGACCTGGCCAAGTTCCCGTACATTGCCAAGTACATCGAGCGCTGTGAAGCCCTGCCCGCTGTCAAGGCCGTTCGCGCGCAGATTAAGCACTAGCTAGAATCGTATAGATACATTGCAACATATCCCCGACGCACTCATCCCGTTCTACATGACGCCGCTTCTCGTGTTAGCGAGTACTCGCAGTTCCGCTCGGTCTTAAGCCCGGGGGCGCAGCAGCGTACGCCGGCGTTAGCCTGCTCGGTCTTTGGAACGAGCACTTGGAAACAAGTGATCCAATCAGGTGTGGAGCGAACATCGGCGAAATATTTTCCGGCGGCTCCATGGCGCTTAGGCCACCTGTCCGATGCGCCCTTAAAACAGGGCTGTGGCGCCTGCCTCTCCCATCATCTCTACTATGGCTCACTTCTCTCTCTACGTCCTCTCTAATCACTGGGGTCCCAACCCCATGAAGGTCGGCGCCTTGCTCGACGAACTCAAGCTTGACTACGAAGTCAAGGGCGTCGACTTTGGCTCCGACGAGAAGGAAAAGGGTGTCAAGGGCGAGAACTACCTCGCCATCTGCGCGAATGGTCGCACACCGACGCTGATCGACCACAAGAACAACGACTTCACCGTGTGGGAGTCGGGTGCGATTCTGCAGTACCTCGTCGACAAGTACGACACCGAGGGCAAGTATGCGGGCAAGACGGCCGAGGAGAAGGCCACGGTCAACCAGTGGCTCTTTTTCCAGGTCAGCGGTCACAGCCCGGTCCAGGGCAACCTGTACTTTTCCCAGGTGTACTGGAAGAACGCGTTCGGTGAGGATGCGCCAGAAACCGTGGTGAAGCGTTTCAACAATGAGCTCCACCGTGTCCTCTCTGTGTACGAGGAGCAGCTCAAGAAACAGACGGAGAAGAACGGTGCTTCGAATGCGTGGCTGGCGCTTGACCGCCCGACCATTGCCGACTTCTCCGCCTTTGTCTGGCTCGGCATCCTGTCCCACTTTGGCGACAAGCTGGGTGTGGACCTGGCCAAGTTCCCACACGTTGCCAAGTACATCCAGCTCGCCGAATCGCTCGACTCGGTCAAGGAGATGCGCAAGCGTGTGCAGCACTAGATTGATAGACATTATATATCTCTTTTAAATTCCGTTAAAAGGGACCGATGCCGTGTGGGGGAATTATCGGAATCAGCGACGCACGTCCCAACGTTGCAACGACGCACGATGCCCCATTTCACATTGTATGTGCTCGCTGGCGTGTGGGGTGCCAACCCCATCATCATTGGATCGTTTCTGGAGGAGCTTGGGCTCGACTACCAAATCAAAGGAGTCCCATCTGTTTGGTCGGAAAAGAGTGGTGACGTGACTTTGGACGAGGTCCAGGATCAAAACCCCAACGGCCTCGTCCCCCTTCTAGTCGACCACCGCAATAATGATTTGCGTGTATGGGAGTCTGGTGCCATCCTGCAATACCTTGCCAATAAGTACGATACCAGCAAAAAGTATATCGGCACGACAGTCGAAGAGCAGGCAATGGTAAACCAGTGGCTCTTTTTTCAGGCTACAGGGTACGCTGCAACGCAAAGCCAGTTGTACTTTATTGTGCGCCGCTGGGACGCCATTTATCACGAGGCGCCGCCAAAAAATATTATCGCACGTTTCTCGCAGGAGCTGCATCGCACCATGTCTGTGCTCGAAGAGCAGCTTTCGCATCAAGCTGCTCATAATGGCGAAAAAGGCAACTGGCTTGTCCTCGACCACCCTACCATTGCCGACTTTGCGGTGTTCTCTTGGCTGAATCGCCTTCCCGAGTGCGGAGAAGCAATCGGCGTTGACCTCAACAGCTACCCGTGCTTGGCCAAGTACGCGGCTCGATCTAGAAACCTGCCCTCCGTCAAGGCTGTGCGTGCTCAGCTTGATCAACTTGTATAGATTATGCAAGGATTTCGTCTATTTTCAAAGCACTGTGCTCAGCTTCTAATCACAAGTGTCCCGTGCGCGAAAAATTTAGCGGACACGCAGCCTATTTCATCATATTCGGCAATAAGTCGCATGAAATTGACCCTCAGCCCTTGCTGTATATGAAGATCAACGTAGCATTGAATGATCATACATGTCGATTAATTAAGAGCAGCCTCTCTAGCATAACCGTCACAGCTTCCACATCACCCCCGCCATGAATTGCAACATTTGTTCCACCGGATAAATCTGGCGCAAGGCGTGCATATGCAGGTGACGGTTTTTTTAAGTCCGTGGGGCACAATGACACAATCCCTGTGGCGGCGCATGGGCCACCCGATCCACTATTTAACTAGCTGTCTTTGAAGCACGTACCCCAACATGGCGCAGTTTACCCTCTATATCCTCGAGAACAGCTGGGGTCTGAATCCCATCAAGATTGGTATCTTTCTGGAAGAGCTTGGGCTTGACTATGAGCTGAAAGGGCTCGAGCTGAACTCCACCGACAAAGAGAAAGGTGTCAAAGGTGAGAACTACTTGGCCATTAGCCCGAATGGGCGTACGCCGACGCTTGTGGACCACAAGAACAATGACTTTACGGTCTGGGAGTCGGGTGCGATTCTGCAGTACCTCCAGAACAAGTACGACACGAGCAACAAGTACGGAAGCAAATCGGTCGAGGAGCAGGCTATCATTGACGAGTGGCTCTTTTTCCAGGTGACGGGCCACAGTCCGGTCCAAGGAAACCTGTACTTTGCCAAGAACTCGTGGAAGAAGACGTACGGCGAAGACCCGCCTCAGAACGTCATTGCGCGTTTCTCTACCGAGCTCCACCGTGTGCTGAACGTCTATGAGAAGCAACTGGAGAAGCAGGCGCAGAAGAATGGCGATGATAATGCCTGGCTGGCGCTGGACCATCCCACCATTGCGGACTTTTCGGCCTTGGCTTGGTTCTCTATTCTGCCGCTGCGTGCCGAAGTGCTGGAAGTGGACTTGGCCAAGTACCCCTTCATTTCCAAGTACATTGCGCATGGAACGCAGCGCCCGTCGTTTGAAGCGGTGCGTAAGCAGATTATTTTCAAGTAGAGCTGTGAGCTACAGGAATATTTTGTCCTTGCCTTTCGCGGCTGCTGGTCGGACAGCACACAGCGAGAGTGTGCTGCAGAATCCTTCGCGGTGCGGTCCTTCCAAGAGCTGGTCCTCACCGCGCAGTGTTACGAGTACCTCCGAGCCGACGGTAGCAAGGTGAAAGAGCCAAACTTCTTCGGATGAGCCGTCTTCATCGATATTGCACACGCGACGTTGGCACGCATGGGCCGGCAAGGTATCCTGGGCGTACGAGTCAAAGAACGAGTAGAGCCCGGCGCCGAGGACATAGATCTGGGCGCATTGCTCAATGTGGATCCCCATCGCACGGTCCTCCTGAGACGCGACGTAGGGCTGAGAAGGTAAGGAAGGCGCCTGCGTATACTTTCTCGCCAAGTCTGGGTCGGGATACACAGTGCTTCGCTCGGCGCACTCGGATGCAAGCGCAAATGCACGGCCTTGAAAGTACGGCGTCTCGGTCTGGATCATGGCCAGTAGGACATTTTTAGCATTGACCAGCGAGTACTGATAGAGCAGCTCGTGCTCACTCGCCGTGCCATACATCCACACAGGCCCTTGCCGTGCCTCGATCAAGACGCCACGCGCACTCAGGATGTTGATCTGCTCCGGCGCACCTTGGTCCAGTTCGCTGGGTGAGCATAGAAACGTACTGATCTGCTGTCCAAATCCACACGTTTTGGAAATAGCCGCTGGCAGATGGCGTAATGTGCAGGTTGAGGAAGCTTGCACGAGGAAGCTCGTCCAAAGAGCGCTTTTTTCCGCATGTCTCGAGCTCCAAATCCGTTCCGCGCCTGGGTCAGAGTGACGACGTACGCTCCACCGATACGGATGTGCGAGTCAAACATGGCGACTGAGCCTTGGTAGGATTCGTGCACATTCCATTCCATGACGACGGCGCCGCCTGCAGGCCCCCGCGTGCTAAAGAGCATATCGCAAATGACCAGCTCGCCACTGTCGCCGGGATGACCGACACGGACGACAGGCCGAGGATGGTGCTCGTCCCGGAAACGCTCCCCAGCGCCGAGAATGACGGGCTGTGCCTCGCCTAGCAGCCTCGTTCCCACCGGAATGTGCAGTGTATCGAGTACGACATAGATGCCGTACGGGACTGCGTCAGCCAAAACGACCTACCAAATACGATGCGCCCCTTGTTCTGATCGAGAACGGTCTGAAGCGCGTCACGGTCGTCTGACACGCCGTCGCCCTTTGCGCCGCCATCGCGAACGCTCACAATGTAATCGCGCGAAGCCGAAGTGTCTTTGTGAGGCATGCAACGTACATTGGGGCTTTTCCTGACCGAACCACTTTCCGTCCTTGTCCACGAGGCATGCAGGGCGCTGCGGCGCGATCGGCATGTTGCCAGCGTACGCCTGGTCCTTGGCAGGGAGGTCCAGCGTGTTGGCAACGTCATGCACGACCGGCGCCTTGACCCACATGGCTACATTGAACGTGTCCCGTTGCTCGTGCGGCGGCGCAAGCAACGTCTCGCCGCCTCGCACTTGCACGATAGCAGGCACATGTGCCGTATGCATGCCGTCCAGAAGAAGACGTCCTGAAGACGCTGCCTCGAGCTGTACAGCCACGGGGGTGCGGCGCACGTCCCAGTCCGAGAGGATCAAGGACCCTACGCCCTGCCTGTCAGGCAACATTTGGTGCGTCTCGAGGCCGACCTGGCAGTCTTCGATGCGCACATCCATGTACGTCCATGCCCAGTTCCAAAACTGGCAGATGGCCGTCTGGCAATGCCGGAACGAAACGTTGCGCACGGTAAACTGCTGGTTACCGAGCCACGCGCCAAATTTGCCGCCAACAAACGAGAGGTCCGACATGAATCCCCCGCTTGCATTTTCCATGAAAATGCCTTGCTGCTGCGAATGTGCGCCTTTTACCATTTCAAAGTGCACATTGCTCAGGCCGGTCGACTGGCTCACCTGGTGGTGGATACCGGTCCCCACCGTCGGCGGCATGCTCGTCAGGTCGATCACGAAGTTCGCGACCGACCGAAAAAAGTTGTTCTGGGGAATGTACCAGTTTCGTCCGCCTGGCTCGTAGGGGTTCTCGTCGATCACGGCAATTCCCTCAAAGTGCGGCAGCGGAGAGAGGACCGGACGCTGCGACGCGCTGCCTAGCATATGCGTATTGTAAAACGATACGATCGGCCGTGCGATTCGATACACGCCGCTCGGGAAGTACACCAACGCCGGCGCGATCGTGCAGCTGTCGGCCTCTTTGCCGCACCGTGCACCGTCCGCAATCGCGCGGTTGATCGCGTTGGTGTCGTCGCTCACTCCATCGCCTTTCGCGCCGTATTCCTTCACATTCCGAAACACACTATAGCCACTCGCTTGGTAGGGCGCCTGGGTCAGCCGCACCACGCACCACGCCTTGGCGCTCCACATCCTCGATCCAAAATCTCATGCAGGGCGGTGGAGGCGCTACACGGGACTTTGTGTGGGGCACGCCAAGAGAATCCGCGTTTGTCAGCAACCCTTTTCAACCATGTCTCAGTGGAACTTGGATGTTGGACCCTTGCTGCGCTACGACACTGTCGACGCGAACGGCGTGTACCATGCCTTTGCCTTGATTGTGACCGACCATGCCTCGCCGAGCGAGCAGGTTTCAGCCCCCGTGCTGAGGTACACCCCCCTGCTGGCCGACGAGCAGGGTCCGCAAGTCAGCGGCCAAACGATGCAGAGCCAGGCCGCGCAGATCTGGGCGTATGCGGACGAGTCCGGCCGCCTGCACCGTTTCTGGCGCTTTAAGCTGGAGATCCAGCTGATTGAGTACGCGCAGGTGGTTGCGTACGACATCCCTGGCGCTTGCGAGGCGACCCAGTTCCATGTGCCGGCGCGCCAGGAGAACTTCCGCTGGGCCGGCCACTCGTGCAATGGCTTCAGCAGCAGCACGCCAACTGAAGAATGGAACGGTGCGGACCCCCTGTGGAACGACCTGCTGGCCGAGCATGCCAAGAAGCCCTTCCACATGTGCATGGGTGGTGGCGACCAGCTGTACAACGACAAGATTGCGAACGAGGAGGAGCTGACGGGAGTACTTAATTCGGACAACAGCAAGCCCAATATGACGCCCGTCACGGATGAGATTGCGACGGCCATCGACCGTTTCCTCTTTTTCAACTACAAAAAGTGGTTCGGCAGCGGCAGCTTCTCCAAGGCTGCGTCGCAGATTCCCATGGTCAACATGCTCGACGACCACGACCTGATCGATGGTTTCGGTACCTACCCCGACGATTTGATGAAGTCCCCGGTGTTTAACCACATTGGCAGCCGCGGCTACTTCTTCTACCTGCTCTTCCAGCAGTTTATGAACGACGAAGCGGACAGCATCAGCAATTCGGACACGTCAAACCCCAACCCATCGCCGTTCCTCTCGCTCGTGATCGGCGGCCCTGGCGCGTTCATCCCGTACCCGACGCACTCGCTCATCGTGTACCTGGGCCCGAAGCAGGCCATGCTCCTGATCGACTGCCGTGCGCAGCGCAAGCTCAAGCAGGTTTGTGCTCCGGACACGTACAAGCGCTGCTTTGACGCGGTACGCAAGCTGCCGGCCTCGGTCGAGCACCTGATCATCCAGTTGGGTGTGCCGCTTGCGTATCCCCGCATGGTCACCCTCGAAAAGATCCTCGAAAGCAAGTACAATCCGATCGTGAAGCTCGCCAAGTGGCTCCTGCCCGCTTTCACCAACAACTTTAATGGACAGGTGGAGCTGCTTGACGACCTCAATGACCACTGGTGTGCGGCGCACCACAAGCGCGAGCGCAACTGGCTAATTGAGCGCACGCAGGAGCTGTCGCTCGAACGCAAGCTGCGTATTACGTTCATCAGCGGCGACGTGCACGCGGGTGGCTGCGGTGTATTCTACTCGGCCCGCAGCCTGCACCCCGAGCGCGACTACCGCTACAGCCTCGCAGTGATCACGAGTGCGATTGTGAACGCGCCGCCGCCGGCTCCGGTCATCACGATGGTCAACACGCTGGCCGCCAAGAAGCACCGCAGCTTGTTCTATGTGCATACGCGCGAAAAGATGCTGCCCTTGTTCAAGTACGACCTCGAGGACAAGAAGCAGCGCAACAAGTACATTATCGGGGCTCGCAACTGGTGCGAGGCGAACCTGAACGAGAAGGGCGAACTTGTGTTTGACTTGCACGTCGAAAAGGCTAAGGGCGCGGGCGAGACTAAGGTGTACAGCATGACGGCACCGCCGCCTATGTTCCAGCAGAAGCTCAAGAAGTAATCTAGTTAGGCTAATTCCAAAAGGATTCGAGACTCGGCGTACCGTGGGCCTTTTTCGGGCTGGGCTTGGCACGTTTGCGGGGCGAGGGCGTGGCGGGGGGGTTCGGTCCGCGTTTGGTCGGCGTCGTGTGCTCGTGCAAGTGGGGCTCGTGCTTGGCTGGAGACAACGATGGCTCCTGCTTTACGGCCGGGGGATTGGCTGGCTCCCCCTTTCCAGGTTCTTGTTTTGGAAGTGCACTGCTATCCTCGTGCTTGACAGATGCCTCCAAACTATCCTTTTCTTGCTTCACCTTGGCAGACTGAAACATGGCAAGGATGCCGTCTTTGCGGTGCTCTACCGGAAAGATAAAGTTCTCGTTCGAGGTACCGACACGTCCCACTTCTTTTGGCACAACGTAGCACTCGAGCGGATGGGTATAGGGCTTAAGCAGTGGTACAAGTTGGTCAAGACTCGGTGGCCCTTCTTGCTTGACGATAGAAACGCCGAGCCATAATGTCATTGCATCAGCATCAGGGAGAATCACTGGCATGCGGTCATGCAAAAAGTCGAGCTGCTTGTTGGACTGTGTTGTGAGAATGGTAAAGACGCGTTCTTTCTGGCCACCCTCATCGATATCGGCCCAGAGTCCAGCCATAGGCATGAGCTGCTTGTGCTTTCCGCTCGAGTCCGTACGTCCTTCACCCGATGCACTCATTCCCACAAAGTGTGGTACGCGTCGTACGTTGCTTTCACCAGGGATCGGCACTTTTTGCCACTCGTAGAACCCTTGGCAGAATACAATGCACCGGTGCGAGGTGAGGAGCTTGCGCCACACGCTCTTGGACTGCATCAGGGTATCTACACGCGAATTAATCACACGGTGCCCGTCCATGCGGTCCTCTTGGCTAGACGGGGCGAGCTTGTCCAGCGGAATACCCCACCGCATCGTTTCGACCAGCATCGAGTTGTGCTCTTTTGCGCGCACGACAGGGTACCGTGTCCCGGGCGCTACATTAAAGGTGGGATAATACTGGTCCGCAGAGTCATCGTCATCGCGCAGGGCAGGCGGCAGCAGCGTATCAATCGCCTGCGAGAACTCGTCGTAGGACAGCCCATTCGCAAAACGCCCGCACATGGCGGCCGTGCGATCCTCCACATGAAATCATGGCTTTCAAAGTGACTAGACTCTACTGGGATTTATAAATGCGCACCGCTGAATCTGTAAACCAGCAGGTAAAGGTATAAGCGATGCGCGGGGAAAGGGGAAGTGAATGAGATATTAAGCACGGTTCACGCTGTCCTCCAGGGTGTACAGCTGCTCCTTCTTGGCGCCTTTCTGGAAGAGGATGTTGCGCTTGATATAGTAGGGAATCTGGCGGAATTGGTAGCTGGCGTGCTTCTTGGTCGGCACACTGAACACAATGTCGAGCTCCTCCAGAGTGAGGGCCTTGGTCTCGGGGAGAAGGAAGAAGGTGAGGATCCACAGAATTACACACCAAGCGGCGTACCAGCCAAAGGCACCTTGGGGCTTGAACACCTCCTCCATACGGAACCAGGTAATGGCAAGCACCGAGTTGAAGAACCACAGTACGACCGTCGAGTACGTCATACCAAGCTCACGGATGTAGAGGGGGAAGGCCTCGGCTGCGTAGGTGAACGGAACGGGACCAAAACCGGGCGAGTAGAAGCAAGCGTAAGCGTAAATGCCCATCAGCACCACGCCAAGCTTGGCATCAGTCTGTTCGCTCGGAATCCAGAAGGCAAACCCAGTAATCAGAAGAAAAATGGCCATGAATGGAAGCGTAACCAGCAGAAGATTGCGGCGACCGAACGTGTCAATCGTGTACCAGGCAGGAATGGCAAAGAGGAAGTTGAGCATACCGAAGCCCCAGCTACCGAGCAGGGCGTTGATGTCAGAAGCGTTAGCCACATTTTTGATGATGGAGCTCGAGTAGTAGGCAATGACATTCACACCACAGAACTGCTGGCCGAACATGACAATCGTAGCACCGATCGTGGCACGCAGGTTACGGGGGACAGTGAACAGCTCCAAGAAGGGGAAAGGACCCTTAGAACGGCGGATCTTCTCCTCCTCCTGCAGCATGCAGTGGGCAAAGTAGAGGTCACGAGCAGCAAGCAGCGGCGTGTTGCGAAGGCGCAGGAACGACTGCATAGCCTGCTGGTACTTGCCCTTCTTCATGAGCCAACGGGGCGACTCGGGGCAGAACATCACTTGAACCATGACGAAAAGGGCAGGGATAGCAGCACTTCCCATCATCAGGCGCCAGTTCAGACCAGTGATGTGAGGAACCCTGATGGGAACATGGTAGAGAACTAGATCAGCAGCATAACCAAGCATGATACCGAACGCAGTCCAAGTCTGCCATTGCATAGTCAGAGCACCACGAATGGCAGGAGGAGTGCACTCAGCCGCAAACATGGGAACCGTAGCCGACTTGGGGCCGATACCAAGACCGAGAACAAGACGAGCAATGAACATGTGTCTCCACGAGTTGGTAACACCCTGCCAGATGCACGAGGCAAAGCTGAGGAAAGAAGTAAGGAAGATAGTACCACGACGACCGAACATAGCATTCAGAGGTTGGGTGAGCCAGCAGCCAAGGAAGGCGCAAGCAATGTAGGGCGCAGCAGCAACCAGACCAACGAGCCACTGGTCACGCTCGATTTTATCAGGGGTGCAGAGTGGATCATTGCTGCCCTTGGAACAGCCAATACCAAACTGAACCGGGAAGAAGAGCAGCGCACCGTTGATGACCGACTCGTCGGCACCCTGTACGGCAGCAGCGACACTGCAGCAGATCGCGAGCCAGTAGAGCGTGAAGGGCTGCGACCAGCGGTGCTCCTTCTCGTGGCGCAGAGCGGCACGGTCCTCCTCGGTGAGGAGCGTAATCGACTCGTAGTCGCCCGAGGCCTGCGCCTGGGCGCACAGCGCGCCCTTGAGCAGGACTTCGCGGTATTCTTCGAGGCCATGCGTAGCAGCAAAGTCGGACACATCCGCATCAATCTTTTCAAAAGGAAGACCCAAGAGGGGGTTGGCAAGGCGGACGTTGACCGAGTGCTCCAAGGCGTTATCGTCCTGACGTGTTAGTTATTTTTCCCCCAAAGAAAAAACATACCTCGCCAGCCTCCTTCAGAACGGCCTCCCTAGTGTTGAACAGAACTTCATTTTGGCTGCGCTTGTAGCTGTCACCAAATTCATCCACTTTTTTTTCCGGAGTAGCCGACATGGTTGTGCCAGGTATCGCGCGGACCGGTGTAGCAAGAGGACTGAGTACCCCCGTTGCTTTTATGAGCGAGCCAGAGTTGCCCTTCTTCCCTGTATGCACGCCTAAAATGCCCCGCAGCTGCGCCTTCCAGGGAAAAAATAATAACACCTGTGGGGGATGCCGGGTGAACAGGAAAATAGACCTACTTGGGTCATCCCTCCTGTTGGCTGCAGCTGACAGGTGCAGATTGGGTCACGCGCTGTCGGAACCGAAACGACGCGTGGCCAATATAAAGGCCTCATTATAGTAGAGATATGCAATATTGTTGTTTCGATGTGTCTTTCATAAGCCAATCTTAACGCCAGGCCAATCGATCGGAAGGATTCCTGCATGGCAACGTTGGGGTATAAGTCCCATGCGCAGCAGCCCTCTCTCCATCGTGCATAATAAGCGAAGGAAGCGCGTTTCATTAGCGCCAGACAGACAGCGTGGAGTACCCCACAATGTTCCGACGGGCAGCAAGCGCGTATGCTGTTTGGCTGCAACGTCCTGAGGCATGTACAACCCTATTTTATTTGCCCTGTTTGCATAGAGGTCTACGTGACCGCCCCGCAGCATTCATTCTTCGCCCTGCTTCGACGCGACGCGGGGGATCGTCAGCCAATTGTAAGTGGCCGTTGTGGTGAAAATTAACCGCCCCAGACTTGAACAGACAGCGTCGTGACGAGGTACGTGCGCAGCAGTAAGCTGACGCAGTATGTACGCAAACGCAGGGATGATGGCTCTGGTTTTGTGTCGCGCTCAGCATACAAACTTGTACAGCTAGCAGAAAAGTACCCCCTCTTGCGGCCCGGCCGCGCAGTCGTGGACCTGGGTGCTGCGCCGGGTGGATGGTGTCAGGCGGTGCTACAGACATGCGCGTCGACGCGTCTATATGCCTTGGACCTGCTTCCTCTCCAAGCGTCGCTGCCCAATGTCCAGTTCATGCAAGGCGACTTTACAGAGGAGAGCACACGCCATGCACTCAGGATGCTGGTGGCCGAGCAAGGCCAGGATTCTCACGTCGACGTCGTGCTGAGCGACATGATGGGTAGGTTCGTGCGCACTGACCAAGCAAACACGTCTGGCAATGTGATCCGCGACTCGCAGGCGTCGTTGGACCTGTGCGAAGCAGCTTTTAATTTTTGCCAAGCCATGCTGCGGCCGACGCCGGACGCCACGGGCCGTCCGTCGAAGTCGACGCCGACACAGGACCTGCCGTCGGTGTTTGTGTGCAAGTACTTTATGAGTGCTGAGGCCGACGAGTTCCGCCGCGAAGTGCTAGCGAAGCACTTTAAGGTCGTGCGCTCTGAAAAGATGGATGCGAGCCGCACAGGCAGCCGCGAACAGTACTGGGTATGCCTAGGGTATCGTCACTGAGCGACGAGCTGGATATGGACAATGGACACCTTTCCGCCCAGCTCGGGATCGTGTGCTGACGGGAAGAGCGGCAGCGGCTCTCTGTCCTGCTGCGGCCAGGCCGGCGTGCCGGGATCGACCGTGTGCCACTGCATGCCCCGCTCGTGGAGGGCATCCAGAAACGACTGGTAGGTCGTCGGATTGCGGACCGTGCTCGAGACGAGCGCAAACGGCTTTGCATCGGTGTGATGGCCATCTCCCAGCAGCGCTGCGCGCAAGGCATCCGTAAGGGGTCCGACCAGCGCTGGGTCGTATACGACGTCCGCTGCAATGACGCGTGTCGCATTCGCTTCGCGCAAGAGCGCAGCTGCATCCGACGCCGCATCGGCCACGTCGAGCCAGTTGAGTGCTTCGAGATGCACGTGGGGATTCGCATGCATATCATCTGTACATTAGCGTAATGACATACTGATCTGCGCTGTCTCGCGCAGGCGGTCCATGACGTTTCCTGCGACATCCGTGAGGTACAGCTCTGCTTGCGTGTGGTGCTGCTGGAGAAGGCGGGCACACAGCATGCCGAGGAATCCAGCACCGCTTCCGAGCTCGACGATCCGCTCGCCATCCCGGCACCACTGCTCCTGCTCCTGGACGATATGCGCACCGAGACGGAAGCTCGCCTCCCATGTCTTGAGCCCGGTCGTGCCCATAGAAATGGCTACGCCCTCTTCACGCAGCGTCACCGCATCGCAAGGACCGAAGACAGGATGCGCGGGCGCATTCGGCACCGGAAAGTAGTGGCGCATATAGATCGCTTTCGGCACCGGCAGCCCGCAGACGCTGGGTGAGCAAGGCAACGTACGTTACATTCTGTGGGAGCGAGACGAGTTCGACGTATCGCTCCAGCAGCGCCTCGTTCACCGCCCAGTCCTGCCGCGGGACGCCGAGGTACGCCTCGTCGTCCTCGGATGCGTTGCTAATCGCGCGCTCCGTGCGCGCGACGAGGTGCTTGAGAAACGCACGGTCGTACTCTTCGGTGGCCTCTGCTCCTTGCACGTCTCCAAACAGCGCCTCGTCTAGTCCTTCCTGTGCAGCCAACAGCCGCCGTGCATCTGGCCACGGAAACAACGGCGAGTTGGGCACGAGCCGTGCATTGTATGCCAAGCACAGCTGCTGCTGCGCCGATCGCCGCGCTGCTTCCATAGTGGAGAAATGGGGCAAATTTCGACGTGGAGGTTTCTAACGCGCCTTGCGCGATGGGAGCGCGGCAGTCGAGTGAGGTGGCGCAGGACGCCGATGTGTTTGTGGACTACTATGAGCTGTTGGAAGTCGACCAGAATGAATCTGCAGAAGTGATTCGCAAAGCGTACCGTAAGCTTGCGCTGCGCCTACACCCCGACAAGAATCCCGGCAATGAGCTGGAGGCGAACAAGAAGTTTAACAAGCTCCAAGAAGCGTACGAGGTCCTGTCCGACGAGACGGAGCGTGCATGGTACGACCAGAATCGCGACCGCCTGATCCATGGCATGGAGGAGGATGTCGAAGAGGACGTGGATGCCAAGTTCCGCTTCTTCCGCTCCGGCGGTGCGGCGCCGAAAGCGACGTCGTCCGCGCCCGGCGTCGGCGTCGCGCACCTGCTGCGTTTCTACTCGCCGTCAATCGCCAAGGACCTCAGCGACTCGGAATCGTCGTTCTACGGAACCTACCGGCGCCTCTTTGCGTTGATCGCCGAAGAGGACCGCGTCGCTGCGCCCTATCCTGGCGAAGAGCACGAAAACGACTTTGCGGATCCGGACCGGGACGATGCGTACTGGTACGTCGGTTTCGGTCATCCGAACACGCCGTACGTGGATGAGAGCGGTCGCCGCGACGTGCGCCAGTTCTACCAGTTCTGGACGAACTTTTCGAGCCGCAAAAACTTTGCGTGGAAAGACAAGTACGACCTGCGCGATGCACAGGACCGCCGCGTGAAGCGCCTGATGGAGAAAGACAACAAGCGTGCGCGCGATGCTGCACGGCGCGAGTACAACGACGCCATCCGTGCGCTGGCTGTCTTTATCCGCCGCCGCGACCCCCGATTCAAGGCGTACCAGGCGAAGCAGGCCGACAACGCCCCTCTGGCTGCCGAAGAAGAAAAGCGGCGCAAGGCCGAGGCGGCCAAGCGCCAGGAAGCCAAGCGCCAGGAGGCGGCCTCGTTCCAGGCGCAGAGCTGGCAGATGGCGGCCGAGCCCCAGGCGGAGTGGGCGTCTGACTTTAGCAGCGGCGAGTCGTACGACAGCGACGCGCCGCCGAGCGTCGGTAGCGACGAGGAGCTGGAAGAAGAAGGCCTGGACTGTGTCGCGTGCAACAAGCGGTTCCAGACGCAGGCTGCGTGGGAGAACCACGAGCGGAGCAAGAAGCACAAGAAGGAAGTGCAGCGTCTGCAGCGCGAGATGCTCGAGGAGGACGAGCTGCTAGGCGACGCACTCGCGGAGGACACTGCGTCGCTGGCGCTCGACGAGCCCCAGAGCGACGAAGAAGTTGCGGCGCCCCGCAAGAAAGACAAGAAGAAGAAAAAGATGGAGAAGAAGATGCGTGCGGCCCTCGGCGAGGACGAGGAACCCGCTGCGAAGGTCGCCGCACGCAAAGCGGCCGAGGAAAAGGCTGCCAAGGCCGACGCTGCTGCCAAGGCCCTTGCCGAGAAGCTGCCGCACCTCGCCGAGTTGCCGCGCTTCCCCACGCCGCCCGAAGGCTCGTTCGACATCTTTGGGTACGGCTCACTGATCTTTAAGCCGCCGCCGCATGCTATCGGCTATACCCCCGGTTTTATCCGCGGCTTTGCGCGCCGCTTTGCGCAGCACTCGGAGGACCACCGCGGCACGCCCGAGCGCCCAGGGCGTGTCGTGACGCTGGTCAAGTCCGAGGACTGGCGCAAGCTGCCCGATGCCGACGAGGCCCCCGAAGGCGATATTGTGTGGGGCATCAGCTATACCATTGATCCTGCGCACGCGACAGAAGTGCGTGCGTACCTCGACCACCGCGAAAAGAACGGCTACACGGCGATGCAGGCGCCGATCTGGGGCGTGGCGTCCGACGTAGAAGCGAGCGCCTCGTCCGAGGACCAGGTGCTGATCCCCGAGGCGCTCGTGTATGTCGGCCTGCCCGACAATAAGGCGTTTGTGGGCGCCGAGCCGCTCGATGCATTGGCCGAGCGCATCTATACCTGCGAGGGCCCCAGCGGGCGGAACGACGAGTACCTGCTACGCCTCGCTGAGGCCGTGCGTCTCCTCACGCCGCACAGCGTCGACCACCATCTCTTTACGCTGGAAGAAAAGGTGCTCGCCCTAAAGGCCGCCGGCGAGGCCGAGCAAGCCAAGAAAAAGAAGCGCTCCAAGCGCAGCGGCGACGGCGGCCCCGAAAAGTGCAACGTGTGCCACAGCGGCTTCCAGTCGCGCTCCAAGCTCTTTGCGCATATCCGCGAGACGGGCCACGCGGCTGCCGAGTCAATGTCCCGCCGGAAAAAGAAGTAGTGGTATCTATAGGTGCTCTGCGAGCTTTTCTTGTGCTACTCGTACATGGTGCATCGCTTCGGGGATGCTCTCGGGGTTGACGGCGCCTTTCTCGGACTTGGTAGCCATCGCGTGCTCGTAGCAGTCGAGGACATGGGCGTACATCTGCTCGCGGTCAAAGAACGCGAGGACATCGACCAGCAGCGCCGGGATCGTAAATGGAATTGCGTTCCAGGTCGACGGCACCGAGTACCGGATCCCTGCCGGGGTGCGTGTAAAGGCGACGCCACAATACGTTCCGAGCAGCGCGCAAATGCTCTTTTTGGCCGTAGGAGGGTGGCCGATCGCGAGTGTCCACACCAGCGTCTTGACCGCCTTGGCATCGAGGATCTCGCCGCCCTTGGCCGAGTGTGCGCGTGTCGTTTGGAGGATATCGTACTGCCAGCGCGCCCAAATGTCCTGGATCGCCTGCTGCTTGGCCTTGAGCGGCATTCGGCACGTGCCCAAATCGCGCAGGATGGCCGTGTAGGTCTGTGCGGTGGCAAAGTAGCGCCGCGGCAGGCGCGGCACCGTCTCTTCCATCCGGCGCCCGGGATAAGGGTCTGGGCACACCGAGTCCCACACGGCCAGCGCCTCGTCTGGGCGCTGCAGCGCAAAGAGCAGCGAGATGTATGCGCTGTACGCCGCAACGACCGCCTGGGGATCCTTGAGCATTTCGCGGACGACGCGCGACTTGCTCTTGGCCACGGACGGACGCAGCGTGCCGCCTGTCGCGCTCTCTGCGGGCGTGCCAAACACGTCGAGGTCCGGCAGGTTGACCGAGGCGCCCGCCTCGTGGATCTGCTCGAGGCCGTCGTAGAGCTTTGGCAGGTGCTCGATCCACGAGCCCGAAACCTTGACGTCGACCTTGTGCGAGCGCACCATGGCCGTGAGCGCCGCAAAGTAGCCTGCGTAGGTGCGTGCGGTCGGGCGTACATGAGCGCGTTTCATCTCGCAGTACGTGCGCCATGCGGCGCTCGGCATGCCCGCCTTGACTGCGAGGAGGATTACTTGGTTCCACGCGGCCGCGGCATGCTGCGGCTGGAAGTCTGCGTCGTGGTCGGCCATGCGAATGCGGCGAGCGATGGCGTGCCATTCGTCCATGCGTGTCTGGAGTTTGGCGTGTGCGTCGTGGAACGCAGTCGCAGGGTCTGCGCCCTTGGCGAGCTCTGCGACCTCGTGCGATGCCTTGTACAGATGCTCGCGCAAGCTCGGCACCCCCCGTCCTTTTTCATGCGGCGTGAAGCGCGTGTCGGTGCGAAATTCGCCGCCGCGCCGCCGCTGCATGTTGCGAAAATTGACGACGGTCTCGGGCGGTGCATCCTTCTTCTTCTTCTCCCGTCGCGCCGCGTGCCTCCCGGCGACGGTGGCATAACCGGCACGCCAGCTCACGCTCCGCACGCCGCGCACCACGTCGAGCATAAGCAGCCGGTTCTGCCGCTGACTAATTCTTAGCACGGGGGCGGCGCGGGCGACGTATCACCGAGCGACCATTTGGTTTGCGTAGGGGATCTGAGAATGGCGACGCACCGTGAGGCCAAGAACCCCAGCTTTGCGTATGTCGAGCCCATGCCCTGGCCGAAGGACGTGCCCAAGGTCGATGAGGTGGGCACGACTTCCGCGCCGCTTAAGTCGGTGAGCTTTTTCATGGGCCAGTTCTGCAAAGACTACAACGAAGACTTTATGCTTTGCAAGGCAGAGAACCGTGACCCCGAGCACTGCCTGAAGGAGGGCCGAAGAGTGACGCGCTGTGCGCAGGACCTGTACGTGAGACGTGACTGACCCCAGCATCAACAGGCTCAACGACAAGTGCGCGAGCGAGTGGGAGGCGCACTGGAAGTGCCTCGAGATGAACAACCAGGAGTTTATGCCCTGCCGGAAACAGGAGCGCCCGCTGAACAAGTGTGTGCTCGACCAGCTCAACCTCGTCAAGTCGATCCCCGGCTCGCCTGCCGGCAAGCCCCAGATCCACGAGAAGACGAACCCGGTGGTGTCGCGCCTCCAGAAGTAGATGTCATAGGCTATACAAGGCTACATCTCCTCCATCTCGGCCTCGTCGTGGAACGAGGGCAGCTGTACACTTGGCGCGCTCGGCGCGTCTGCGTCAGCCTCGAAACGTACCTTGGCCGTCGCGCCGAAAGCCCAGGTAGAGCACCTGGCAGTCCTCGAGCGCCAAGGCGTCCAGGCGCACGCTGCCGTCTTTTGCGCTCGGCGCCTTGCCGGACGCGGTATTCTCGAGCGGCGTGTACTGCGCCTCGTCGCCGTCCGTGGTATCCGCAACGTACACCTGCACGTCCTCCGGCGTCGCCTCGGCAAACGGGCGGCGCAGTTCGGGGTCCTCGGGCTGCGCGGCGTCGGCCAGCGCAGCGAGTGCGCGCGCTTTGAGCTCTGTGAGGCTCGTGGTGCTCAGCACAACGGTCAGAAAGAGCGTCGTCTTGCTGTACTTGAGCAATAGCGTCGTCGACGCGTCCGACACCGGCACCGGCGCGCGGTCGCTCATTGTGGGCAGCGTCAAAATCGGCCGGCGAAATGCATTAGTCATGCGTATGGTACATCGGCTACTACTCAGACTCGGACGCGGAATCCGCTACGAACTGGGCGCCGCGGGCAGAGTACGACGTCGCGCCGTGCCGCGCGGTGCGGCGCGCGTACGGCGAAGAGTTGGGCAGCGCCGCCGAGCTCCCGAATCCGTCGTCCACAGGCTCGGGCGCGCGGCGGACTCGGTCGGCAGGATGCACCGGCGTCGGCGCAAACTGCGCCTCGCTCGCGAGCCACGCGGTGCCGCGCGACATGTGGGCGGGCGAGGCGACACGCGGCGCGGCGACGCGTGGCGACCGCGTCGCCGGCACGGGGGCATCCCACGTAAACTCGGTGGGGAGCGCAGGCGCGGCCTGGGCTTGGGCACTCTTGCGCAGATCAGGGTGCGACGTCGAGGAGGGCGCAGACCGCGGCATGCGCCGGCGGACGGGGCGCGTGCTCGGCGCCTCGCTGGGGCGGGGGCTCGGTGCTTCGGCGAGCACGGACGGCGCACGCGACGTGTCGGGCGTGTTCTTTAGCACAATCCCGAGCGCATTGTCGTTGGGGCGCACCGGCGCTTGGGGCGCCGCAGCGGGGGCCTTGGTCGCATCGGGCGCCGCAACATGCGCAGAAGGGCGGGGAGAGGTATACACTTGGGGCGCAGGCTGCATGACGGGCACCGAGGCGGGCGCCGCGCGCGGCGTCGGCGCATCGGGGATCTGGGGAGCAGGCACGACCGGCGTAGCTTGTTCCGACACTTGCTCGGTTGGCATCGTCGTCGCATTGCCGGCCGCGTCGTGCTTGCGGAACATTTTCGAGGTGAGGCGCGAAATGATCGAGAAGCCGCTCTCGGAACGTGCGCCAGACTTGGTGCTCATTGCACGGCGGCCGGGGAAGCGCGACGACTTGCCCGTGCCGGTGCGGCGGTTGTGCTCCTGCAGCGCCTCCATCGTAAGCGCTTTTGGTTCGGAGGAGTCGGAGGACTCGGACGCCGCAGACGGCGCTTGCGCAGGTGCTTGCGGTGGTGCTTGCGCTTGCGCTTGCGCTGCGGGCAGTGCTGACGGCGCGGCCGCGGCGTCCGCCTTGGGCTCTTGCGCATCGCCGGCCTGCACCGACCCCTGGCGCCGACGAGGACGGCGCGCGCGCCCTTGCACAGACTCGGGCCGCTCGAAGCGGTCGGCTGCCGGCGAGTTCGGCGAGTGCTCCGAGTAGACCGGCGTGCCGAATGTCGCGCCGGGCGGCAGCGCCTGCCAGATCGGCGAGCGTGCTTTTGGCAGTGGCGACGCATCGCCGCGCGCCGACCCACGGCTGCGGCTGCGGGGCGCATCGAGCGCGGGCGACTTCACGCTCTCCATCGCCGGGGAGCGCACGCTCTCTGCCGGGGAGCGCGCATGCTGCGCGAGGTTCGGCTCCGAGCGGCGGGGACGCAGCGGCGTCGTGTTGGAACGAACGGACGAGCGCGACGAAGGGCGCTGAATGCGCTGCATCGTCGGCGTGTCATGCAGTGCGATGGCCGCCGGGTTGTGTGTGCGCTCAATCAAGTAGAGATGGATACGCGCGCCGCCGCGGTAGTCGGCCTCGGCGTGTTGTGCGCGGAGCGCTGCGAGCTCCTTGAGCAGGTCCTCGTCGACAAGGCGGCGCTTGCGCGAGCGGCTCGAGCTGTTTGGCGACGCCGACTCTGGCGCGAGCGGGCTCTCTGCGGAAGAAGACTCGCTCTCGGCAGGGTGGCGGGGCGTGCGGAGGGCCGAGCGCTTGGGCGTGCTCAGGAGTTCGGCGCCGCGGAGCGACGGCACCGCACGCTGCGCCTGCATGCTCCGGATTTCCGAGCGGTCGTCGAGGTAGGGGTCATTGCGTGGCGAACGCGAGAGTGGCGAGCGCTGCACCGGCGAGTTGTCCGTGTCGAGGTACGTGCCATTGGGCGTGTGCACGCGCGAGCCCTGCGAGCTCGAGTTCTGGCGCAGCATGGTGCGCGACCCGGGCCGCGCTTCGGGCTCGTCGCCCGGCCATCCATTCGTCTCCCAGTCGGGGATCCATGTCCCCCATGCCTTGGCGACGTACGCGCTGCTCACACATACGTGCACGCACTTGCGGCGCAGCGGCTGTAGGAGGAGAAGACGCAGTGCACGGATCACGCCATTCAGCTCTGCACGGCGTACCACCGCGGCAGCCGTGAGCGGCGTGCGTTTCGCGGTGGCCGGCGTAAGCTCTTTTGTGTCGAGTAGCTCGACCTTGTTATCGGGGTGGTCTGCGCCAAAGTACACGGAGCACTGTGCTTTCGGTCCGCCCGGCACCTGCGCACTAGCGAGCATCGCGACCGAGACAAAGGCAGCCTGAATGTCGGGCATACATTCGTGGTCGTCGAGGTCCGCGCCGGAGAACTGTGCATAGACCGCCTCTTGCACGGGGGTCAGCATGTCACTCGAATCTTCTTCCTCTGGCGCGAGCGGAGGACTCTGCATGTACGCCTTGGGCGTCGGCGATTCCGGGCGCTCGTCGTCGTCCGGCATTGCAAGCGCGTCGAAGCGCTTCACCGCCGACAGCACACGCTCGTCGTGCTCTTCGCGCGCTGTCTTGCGTGGCGAGGTATGCGCGCTTGCGCTCGGTGAAAACATCGGGTCAAACACCGGCTGCTGCATGCGGCTCGGCGATGCCTTGGTATACTTGGGCAGATAGTTTCCCTGCGCCTGCTGCACAACGTCGCCCGGGCGCACCGGCACCGGCACCGGCCCTGGGCGCGGGCGCGTCAACGGCACGCCTCGGCCCTGGACCGAGTCCTGGACGAGCGCTGCGGGGTTCGTCGGCGGCGACACGATCGCCTCGGGTCGGTACCGCGCACTGAACTCGTCGTATATATCCATCGCTGGCGAGTCCATCGATTTCGGCGCACCCTGCATGCGCGGTACATGCGAGCGCAGTGGGCGCGTATTCGCAGGTGGTGCTTCTTCGTCGAAACCGCTGAACCACGTGGGCGTCGCGGACCTACTCCCACTCACGTCGTCCATCCACCGGGATATCTTTTCGCCAGAGCCAGTGTGAGCTCCTGGCCGTCTGTACGGATCGACCGGCGCGACAGGAGCCGTCATCGTCAGAAGGCCGCGAGAGGCGACCGCAGCGATGTGCAGGTCTCCGCATCACGTGACCAAAAAGGGGTCGGCGCACGGCGCGCCTTGCATATGCGGCCGCATTGGCCATACTGCAAGTCTTTTTTTTTTGGGTGTGGGGAAATATGGATCGGCATAGGCGCTACGCTTATTGGATGTCGCCAAAGACGAGCGCCTTTTCGACGAGGTACTCGTTGATACCTGTCGGGCCGCCCTCGCGGCCAAAGCCGCTCTCCTTCACACCGCCAAAGGGGATCGTGTTTTGCGAGATCATGCCGGTGTTGATGCCGATCATGCCGACTTGCAGCGCCTCGCCGACACGGAAGCAGCGCGTCACGTCCTTGCTGAAGAAGTAGCCTGCGAGGCCGACCGACGCGTCGTTCGCGTGCTCCAGCACTTCGTCCTCGGTCGAGAAGCGGTAGAGCACAGCGAGGGGGCCAAAGGTTTCTTCGTCGTCCGTAGGCTGTGTCAGAAATGCAAACGTACCATGTGCTTGCCTTGCGGGGCGACCGCGACCGTAGGCTCGAAAAAGAGGCCCTCGCCCTTCTCACCACCGACGAGGATCTCGCCGCCGGCCTCTTTGATCTTGGCAACGTGCTCGCTGACCTTTTTCTGGCCCGCCTCGTTGACCAACGGCCCGATACGCACGTCCTTGTCCATGCCGTAGCCGACCTTGAAGTCGGCGACCTTGGCAGCGAGGGCCTTGGAGAACTTGTCAAAGACGGCATCCTGCACATAGATGCGGTTCGCCGAGATACACGTCTGGCCGCCGCCACGGAACTTGCACGCAATCGCATTGTCCACCGCGAGGCTCACGTCCGCGTCGTCAAAGACGATAAACGGCGCGTTGCCGCCGAGCTCCATCGACAGCTTCTTGAGCGTGTTCGCGCTCTGGCCCATGAGCAGCTTGCCGACACGCGTGCTTCCGGTGAAGGAGATCTTGCGCACCTTGGGGCTCTCGCACAGCGTCAGGCCCATCTGCGACTCGTTCTCGCCACGCGCCGAGACGAGCACGTTGAGGACACCGGCGGGGATGCCGACCTCTTCGGCGAGCTGCGCGAGGGCAAACGCGCTAAAAGGAGCCTCATGAGGGGCCTTGATCACCACCGTGCAGCCGGCAGCAAGCGCGGGGCCGACCTTGCGGGTGATCATGCCCAGGGGGAAGTTCCACGGCGCAATCAGGCCCGCGACACCGACCGGCTGGCGGATCACGACGTTGCGCACGCTGCCCACTGGCGAGGGGACCGTGCGGCCGTACACACGCAGCGCCTCTTCTGCGAACCACTCGACGAACGAGTTGCTGTACGCCACCTCGGCCTTGGCATCCGCCAGCGACTTGCCGTTCTCGGCGACAATGATGTGCGCGAGGTCATCGGCGTGCTCCTGGAGCTTGCGGTAGAGTTCCATGAGAAGATCATGGCGCTCTTTCGGCGTGCGCTTCGACCACGTAGCAAAGGCAGCGTACGCGGCGTCGATCGCCTCTTCCGTGTCCGCCTTGCCCTGGTCGGGGATCGTGCGGATCTCTTGCTGCGTCGCCTTGTCTGGGTCAGTCGAGCGACGTACTGTACACGGGCTGCGTCTTGCCACTCTTGGCATCGACCCACTTGCCATTGATGTACGACTTGTCATGCAGCAGCGCGGGGTAGTTGAGCTGCGTCAGGGCGGAAACCTACCTTGAGCTCCTCCTTGCCGCCTTTCACGACGCCTTTCGGCATGTGCGCAAAGGTGCGCGTCGCAGTAAACGTAGGATTCTCGCTTCCAGCAGACACCATCGTCAGTCGAGGAAACGCCACACGAGACAGGAACCGGGGGGTTGGAAGACCAAAGCGCATGGCGTCCCGTGCACCCGAACCCTATTTGTGGAGGCCGCGGACGGACCACGGCGGAGCTATAAGATTACAGGGCAAGAATATCACGCTTGCAGGTAGGGCACAAGCGGCGTGTACCCGTGAGCCAATCATCGCTGGGTCAGTAGAGAGACGTACATTTCGTCTTGATGAAAGACGTGGCCACAGGGCAGGACACGCACGCGGTCGCTGGGTGAGCAGAAACACGTACCCTTCGAGGAACTCGGAGAGGCAAATCGGGCACACGTCCTGTGCATAGCGGCGCACATCCAGCGCAGCAGACACGCCAGGCGGAGCGGGGGCGGTATTCACGGGGAGAGGGGCGTGCTCGGCGCTGCCTTCGGGCTGCTCTTCGAGCGCCACGGCCGACGGCTGCTCCGGCACAGGCGCGTACGCAAAGCGCTGGCCGGGCAAGCGCGCCATGGCCCAGTGCATCGCGCGAGACAGGTAGTAGGAGATGTACACCTGGATTCCGGCGCCTTTTGTCGGCGGCTCATCGGCGATCTCGACACGTTCCCACGGCCGGTCGGCATGCCACGCGTAGCACGGCAGATTGCGCACGGCCCGGAGCGAGGCACGTTCACGGAAGCGCTTCACGATCCCTTTCACGTGCTGCACCACAATAAAGACCACAGTAAAGATCGACGGCAAAAAGAGGAGGAGCATGCCGAGGTCCAGCGCGGACAGGTCCGGCAGCGACCGGTCCAGAAAGAGGCCGACTTCGAGGCCTTCTTCGTTGCGGCGCAGCAGGCCTGATGGCTGCGTGAGCGACTCGTGAACGAGCTCCAGGAGCTCCAAGTAGCTGCTGCGGATCACAAAGCAGGAGGGGATGACGATATCGTCTGCGTCCCCGTCAGGGAACATGGTAATCGGACGCGTCTCGCCCTGATCGAGGTCATCGCTGTCCCACGGAATGTCGCGCAGGTTCACGAGCCGCTGGATCGCCGAGTCTTCGTCGTACTTGGCGTCGCCGACAATCACGGCAATTGCGCCGAGGCCTTGCGCGAGGCGCACCTTTTCCGTAAAGGTGCAGTCGCCCCCGCGCTCGACCAGCGCAATCCAGTTCTTGGGCGGGCGCCGCTTGCGGTCGCCCAGCAGGTGCTGGACCTGTCCCCGCAGGCCCAAAGACTCGCCACGCGCCTTGTCGCTCAGGCATCCCGTGTTCGGCGTGACGCCGTCCGCGTCAGGCGTCCCGTAAAAGAGGCGGATGGGCAAAAGGCGGCCCCACAGGCCGTCGTCGTCGGTCTTGTCCGGCCCGAACGCAGCAGGGCGCGTAAGGTACGACGTGTCCGCGCTCTGCATAAGAAAAAATAACCTACCAGCACCACGATCTTGTTTCCAGGCCACTGCGTCCGCGGATTCGGCTCTTCTTCTGCGTCAGCCGAGGCACGTACCCAGGGCACTCTTGTCGTCCGATACCAGCGAGCCACTATAGCCGTACACGGACAGCTGCTCGTACATGCCACTCGCATCCAGGTCGCTCGCGGCTACCCGCAGAACCGCGACGAGGCACAGCGCTACGGCGCAGAGCACACCCACGCGCCAGTGCATCCCAGTGGCGTTTCCACGGCGTGAGAGAGACCCGATCGCCCGATACAATTCTCCGCACCACGCGGGCCGTGCGTACTACAAGCAGGGAAGCATTATGGTGATCAAGACTGTGAAATCGGAGGCGCCAGTTCGCCATTACTGGGGCTCTGGAGCTGGAGGGCCTCGCTGTCCTGCACAGGCACGGCAAGGTCTGCGGTGTGGGCCAGGGGGGGCGCGAGGCCCTCGGCGGCCGGCGCAGGGGCGGACTCGGCGCCCGACGCCGCCGAGACCGGGACCACCGTCTCGGGCTCTTGGGCCTCCGTCTCGAGCTGCTTCGTGGCAGCCGAGTCGCCTGAGGCCTCCGGAGCCGTAGCAGCGCCCGCCGCGGCACCCGCAGCAACGCCGCCGGCAGCCGCGCCGCCAGCCACGGCGCCCTGCTCGCCGGCACTCTCCGGCAGACCCGGGGCCGTGTTGGGCGCCTCGACCGAGCCGGCGCCCTCCTGGTTGTACTCGCGCTTGAGCTGCGCCTTCTGCTCCTGGACCTTCTTGATGATCTCCTCACCCTCGGGCGTCTTCCATGGGCCGGCGTCCGACATGGCACAGCCGCCCGGGCATTCGCACTTGCCGCCGACCAGCGAAGGAAGGTTTTCGAGCGGGATCTGCTTGCCGAGCTCCGCGACCGAGTTCGAGCCGATGATCTGGATCTTTTCCGTGGTAACGGGGTCGAGCCAGCCCTTGACCACCGACCAGACGGTGGTGAAAATGTAGGGAGCGTTGATGATGTAGAAGCGGCCTGCGTTAGTCGTGCGACGTACCCATCGTCTCGGGGTAGTAGTACTGGCCAATCCTGCTCGCCTGCTGCACATAGGACGACACCTTCCAGAACTGGCTCACGCCGACGTTCTTCAGGTCCATGATTGTGCAGCTCGTTTCGATCAGATGACCGCTGACCTCCGAGCAGACCGGAAGACGCTCGCGCTGGAAGCGCTCATACTCGACAATCAGCTGCTGGATCAGGCGCTCGGGCGTGGTGCTGCGGTCAGCGAACGGCACACGACACATACACCTCAAATAGCTTCTTGATGTTGAGGTTGCCGAGCTGCTCAATGTACACAGGGCGACCCTCCTTGTCGGTCTTGTGGTAGAATTTGGGGTAGAGCTTGCTCACCGCCTCCTTCTCGGGGAAGGTAAACTCGGCGTAAAGCTCGTCGACCTTGTTCTCCTTGCGCCACGTCTCGGCCTCGATGAACATGGACTCGGTCGCAGCAAGGTCCCACTTACGGGCACGCAGGAAGCGGCACACTGCGTTAGCGGATGCACGTACAGCACGCGTCGTCATGACGGTCGGGCGCAAAGATGCCCTTGTCCTGGATGCTCTTGCGGAACTTGTCCAGCATGTGCTGCTGTCCAGGGTTCAGGTTACCAGGGCTGCCCGGCTTGGTGCCGGTCGGCTGCTGAGAAGTGTGTCCCGATGCCATCTTGTCCTCGTGATTCTTGTGCTTAAAGCGGAACATAGAACAAAACGTCGATTACGCCACGAATTCACCAAACAAAATGTGTGTATCTGTTACACACGCCAAATTAATCACCAGTACAACGGAGCGTCGAAGCAGTCAAGTCTCGCCACACTCGTCGCCGTCGTCAACAACACGCGGACGCTCGGCCTTTCTTGCGACGCCCGGGGGCTGCCACGTGACTTGACCCGAAGGCTCGCTTCCCCTGCACGACGCGACGATGAACATACGCCAGGCGACGGTAGGTACCGATGGCCTAACGACAGGTCGACGACCTTATGGGGATGCAGAATTGCAACCTGCATAATCTCCCGGAAAACTATACGATGCGATACTGTACGTGGCGCGACTCACGCAGACTTTTACCACGCCTTGTCGTGGCCCCAGCTGTCGTACGTCGCGGAAGACGAAAAGGGGAAGATTGTGGGGTACATCCTCGGCAAGATGTATGTGACGCGACTCACACCAGGGACGAGGATCCGGCCGACGGCATCCCAAACGGCCACGTTACCAGCATCTCGGTACTCCGGTCACACCGCCGCCTGGGGCTGGCGAATAAGCTCATGACATTGAGCCAAACCGCGATGCGCGACACGTTCAACGCGCAATATGTCTCGCTGCATGTGCGCGAGACGAACCGTGCGGCGATTGCTTTGTACCACGAGACGCTCGGATTCCAGATCCACGGCGTGGAGCACAAATACTACGCCGACGGCGAAAACGCGCTGGCGATGCGTCTGCAACTACAGGAGACTGCTTAATAGGATGCGAGTATGGTCTTATGCAGGAGTACATTTACATTTTCTATCGCCATAAAATAGTCTGCTGGGAACAGAATGGAGAGCATAGGCCCATTACAACAGCCGCCGCTTAAAGTCAGACTCCCAGTAATCACGATCCCAGTCGTTTGTATTGGGCGTGAACACGCGGTCAAAGACGAAGAACCCAACGATCAGCGCGACAATAATCGCAGCCAGGATCACCCACGCCACGATGCGGAACAGGTTGAGCCTGGACGAACTCATCGGCGGACCCTTCGCTGGGCGATGGGGGCTGTGCGTCTTGTTCTTCGGCAGCCCATACGTGTCGGTGCGCGGCACGTTAATGTCAGGGCCAAAGATAAAGTCCAAAGACTGCGTCGCAGCAATCATAGGGTAGTCTTGGTGCGAGACACCAGCAACATAAGAGAGGTTGTGATTTGCAGGCCACTGACCGTTGTTGATTTTGGTCAGATAGTCGACAAAGTTGGTACCGCGCTCCAAATGGCTCGCACCTTGGTATTGGGCTTGGCAATGCGTATCACCCGCACCATTATCCAGGAGTGCCAAGCCATAATGCACGTACCGCTTGAGGTAGCGTTGGATATAGTAGTTCGAGTCCTGTGTCATGTTCTTGCGAGCATACTTCGGGATACTCGACAAGTTACCCACGCCGTACGGCCAGTTGTCAATTTCTGATGCCGGGTTGCATTGAGTACCGGGTTGCTGTACCGGACGGGAACCATTTTGGAGCCACGCCCACGAACCAGGGTTACCGACCCAGTACTTGATATTTGCGTCGTACTTCTTGTCCGCCTTGAGCAGGGCATAACGCTGCGTGGCTTGACCGCCCATCGAGTGGCCAGCGACAACAACCTGATTCACTTGAGGGAAATTTGTCTGGTTCATGACCATTTTAATGATCTTGTCGACAGCCGAATAAAACGTCACGGATTTTTTCAGCGGCGGGAAGTGCGAAACACCGCCCATCTGCCAAACGGACTTGTCGTAGGCGAGCCAATTCCCTTCGACACCACCTGCCCACAGATCATCCATGTTGAGAATAGTTGGAGCAATAATCATCACGTCGCCTTGCTTGATGCCATAGGACTGATTGCTGTACACATAGTTCAAAGCATTGTTAAACATCGTGGCATACTTCCACGAGTCACGTTGCTTTCCTGGGAAGCAAATAACCACACGGCGCACTGTTTTCGGATCAACGTTAGTTGACACATAGTACGGCTGGACAGGCATCTGGGTCGTATCGTTAATCGTCTGATTCGAAACGACCAAATCCGTTTTCATAGTAAAGCCGGCAAAATCACCAGGCAGCCAACTCCATGCACCATTCGGCCCTTGGGGCACAGTAGGGGTCTGGTTAAACCCAAAGTTGCCATCATCAAACCACGGGACTTGTGCTTCGTCACCATCCGAGCTTTGCACCAACAAACCATTGGCTTGTTGAGCGAACGTTGGGTTATTTTGGTTGAAATTGGGCATATTCTTAACAGTATTGATGGCACCAACAGGATCGTTCAGTGACTGAGCGGCAATCTGGTTTTGCTGATCCATAGGATATTGACGTCGAGCCAGAGCGGGTTGGTTCTGGCCCGGGTGCGCAACCTTCAGCCGGCTCAAGTCATTGCTTTCAGACGCCACCACACTAACAAGGCCTAGGAGCACGAGGAACAACCATGCCTTTTGGGTGATCATGGCTGCTCAATGCCAATCTCTTGGACTGTGTCGTCGTCCCAGCAAAGAGACGTAGAGAAAGAGTCCGGCGTGCAACGCGCAGTGTCGAGTACGCCCGCTGAATAGGATCTACGCCACGCGTCTGGTTGGGTGGCCCACTAACAATGCAGGTCATGCAGCAGGGGTGGGAATGCCAGCCGGGCCAATCAATATTGGAGTATTCTATCGGCCGACTACTGACTGGGACTTACGCGAGACTCGCTGCAACCCTGGCAACTCCACATTGTTTACGCCCGGGGAACTTTGGCCCTGCTGGAAGTGGAGCGCAATTTTGCCTAGACGCGCGGCGTAATGTGGCTATGCAAATGATTTGCGTTGCGCAATACTCGTTGCCGGCTGTGCTGCATGCCCCGTCTGTGCGCCGTAGAAACAAGATGCGGCCGTCATGTTGGGTTTTAGCGCCATATATGCCACGCTTCACTGATACGACGAGTCCCCCACCCAAATTCTTGAGCGCAGGAACACAATATTGCGCTAATGATATGAAAAAGGTTAATGTAAATCTAGGAACGCTTGTATCTCCACAACACAATACGCTACGCAACGAAGCTTTGAAGGGGTAGTGGTATTGTATTGATGCTTTACATAATGCCTTGACCGGCATTGTAAAATTAAAAGTCCTTGCCAAAGATAAAGTCCAGCGACTTATCCGCCGCAATCATGGGGTAATCTTGATGAGACACACCCGGGACGTATGACACAGTGTGGGTGCTAGGAAGTCCACCATCCTGGTTGTTCAACATCTGTACAAAGTTGGCACCACGCTGCAAGTGGTTAGCACCTTGAGCAAGGGCCTCGCAGTGGGTGTCGCCCGAGCCGTTGTCCAGGAGGCCGAGCGCGTAATGAACAGTGCGACTGCGGAAACGGTTCACGATGTCGCCGATGCTCTGGCCATTGTTAAGCGCTGCGCGACCATACTTGGGGAAGTCATCGCTGTCACCCATGCCATACGGGTAAGAATTCTCGGAGCTCTTGCAATCCTCACTCGAAGGACGGTCCTCGACAAGCCAGGTGTACGAGCCCGGATTACCAACCCAATACATGATGTCATTGTCGTAACTCTTCTCGTGTTTCATCAGCGCGTACCGAACAGCGGTCTGCCCGCCCATCGAATGTCCGGCCACAACCACCTTGTTTAAGTTCGGGTACTGGCTCTTGTCCATCAGGTTGTCAATGATCTTGTCAAGTCCGGTGTAAAACGACACGGAATTGGCACTCTTGGGCGAGTGGGTCGAGCCACCAAATTCCCAGTTGGACATGCGGTAGACGGCCCAGTTCGAGTCCTCGCCGTTGGTACCACCAGCAGCCTGGTCGTCCTGGTTCAAGGCCAGAGGTGCTACAATGATCACCTCGCCCTCTTCAATGCCGTACTTGTTCTTTGCGTAAACCCACTTGAGCGCATTGTAAAACAAGTTGGCATACTTCCAAGAGTCACGCGGGCGACCAGGGAGAGAAACAATGGCACGCTTCACCTTGTTAGGGTTGAACTTGTTCGTAATGTAATACGGCTGGATGATGGTGTCGTCACCGCTGCCGATGTTCAAGTCGGTGTTCATCTCAAACCCTTCAAACTCGCCAGGAACCCAGCTCCATGCACCATTAACAGATTGAGCTTGCTTCGTTGGCGTGAACGGGAAGTTACCATTGTCGAACCAAGGGACCTGGCTGTCATCTCCCCATCCGGACTCGATAGAACCATACTTCTTCTTTGCGAAACTGGGGCCATTCACTTTACCCAAATTAGGCATCTTCAAGACCTTCTTGGTGGCTGCAATGGGGTCATTTTCGGCCTCTTTGGCAATAGACTGCTGCTCATCCAAATAGTATTGGCGGCGATTCAGGGCTTCGACGACTTCTTCGTCCGTGCGACCCAGCCCAGGAGCGGCAGCCGCAATGCTCACCAACGCGGCGGAAACCACTGCAATACCATAGAGATACTTCACCATTGCAGACTAGATCTCTAGATGAGGGGATTGTTAAGGGAGATAGAGCCGTATCCAAATTACCGTTTATATTCGCACCCTACGCCCAAATAAACACCTTTCCCTGACCCGAATCAACACTCGTCAATCATTTGGATCCAGGTGAAAGCACCGGATTGATTGGTTGGATTGGCAGCAGTCACCTGTTGATATGTGCTAAGCTGTACGACTATAATTGCATGATATTTTCCCCAAGTTGCTCTCTTATTGGTGTAAGGGGATGTATTATTGACATTTATTGATTTTGACAAGTCCTGAGTCCAAACTCGGATCTTGGCATTGTGGAGGCAAGGGCTTCGGAAGAAACGCGTTGGACAAACCAGTCCGCCAAGCAGCGTGCTCATTCTGGTTTATGCGGACTGACGCAGTTTTGCGGCGGGTAAAGAAACGCCTTGGCACTGAATAAGTACTAGACGAAGTTCAGGGCCCTATCCACTGGACTTCAGATACATTGAGGAACTAATTAGTATCAACTACATGATCAACATAACCTAGTGAACAGAATATTAACAATAGGGTCACAACAATATATATGAAGGGATTTCGGTGGTTGTAGTTGACCATTAATCACTCTTGGAACTGAAAAGGTAGTAGAGAGACTGATAAGTGGCAAGCATCGGGTAATCCTGGTGCGAAACACACTTGACAAAGTCCACGGTCTGCTTCGAGGGGAACTTGCCGTATAGGTCAGCCAGCCACTCAACCCAATAAGCGGCACGCGCAATACGGTTCGGACCTTGGGCATTATTCTCACACTGGTCGGATTGACCACCGTTATCATTCAGCCCAAATGCGTAGTGAACGCTCCGTCCCTCAAACCGGTCGATGATCTTCTGGACGTCCTTCAGGTCGCCCTTAACATAAGCTGGCGCCTTTTTACCGTTCAAACCAGTCGGCCAATCGTTCGTAGTGGAGCAGTTACTGCTGGTCGAGTTCGAACCCATCCGCTTGTCGTTCATATACAAATACGAGCCAGGGTTCCCCACCCAGAAACTCAGGCGATCATCGTGTTTCTGCGGCTTGCGCACGATTCCGTAGCGGAGAGAGGCTTGTCCACCCATGGAATGACCAGCGATCACTGCGTGCTTCAAATTTGGGAAATGTGTAGTGTTGAAAACATAATCAACGAAATAGTCCATGACAGCAAAGGAATTAATGCCTTCAAAACCCGAAGGTCCGCGAGAGGTGCCACCAATGGCCCATCCTGAGTCCTTGAAGTAAATTTCATTCTTGTGGACCGCACCAGCCTTCTTGTCTAGCTGGTTCATAAACACGGGGGAGATCATTAACACATTATCGCTCTGTACATCCAGATCAGAATACTTTTGGGCAACGGCATACGCATTGCCGAGCATGTTGATGAAACGCCAAGAATCGCGCCATTGGCCAGGCCAGATAATGACGGCGCGCTCAATTTTCTTGGGATCGTAATTAGCATTGACGTAAAAGGGCGCCTTGGCCACTTTCGATCCATTGGATCGAATTACGTGAGAGCGGTCCAGTTTGAAGTCACCAAAGAAGAGAGGCAATCCAAGATATCCAGTTAGGTACGTGCCAAACACCCACGGGTTACCGTTAAACTTAGCACCCTTTCCCCATGGAACTTGCTTGTCGTCCGCATCACCTGTAACAATGTTGTTTTTGTACCACAGCGATTCGTTCGGGTTCAGAATTCCATCGATCTTCAGTACTACGCCAGCAGCCTTAACAGGATCTTTCTGTCCATCTTCCGAAATTTGTCCCTGGCGGCTGCAGGACGCTTGCCGCGGTTCAAGTTTCACGATCGAAGCGGCATCAATTGAAGTGCATACAATAAACACAAGTAAAGGGTATAAAACAAGCATCTGGATTAATGCAGGGCTTGCTTCACAAAATGCAAAAGAGTGGGGAATAAAGAAGAGCGTATCTTAGGTATCTGAACAACCTGGTGGTTGACGAAAATGTGGCTTGGGCTAGCGATATTTTGAGTGAATTAACCCGTAGCGATAGGCTTGCCTAGTTATGAACGAAGGATTGTATACCGCATCTGTTATCACCGTGTGATATTCCTCGGTTGTCGGGGGTCCCTCAAAAGGAATGGGCTGCTCCAGTTGAGAATGCCACTTAGCCAATTAAAGCAGTCTATGAAGTGCGCGTGGGCGGCGCTAATTGTTGACATTTACGGGGGTGACGTAATAACATCGCTACAGCGCTTTTCAGCGCTGTAGCGATGTTATTTGGACTAGACCTCCACATTCCGGCAGTATTTTGGCGACATGTCATCGGAGTCCCCAAGGTGTTTATAGGAAGTACAAACGAAGCGAGTACAGGTTTGCACTCCATTTACCTGCTACGCGTTGATCCATTACTGCGCTTTCCTGTTTAGGGTTAGTATACCTGCTCCTGGAACCAATAGAATACGTACCAGCAAATAGCCACTTCGGCTTCGATTCCTGGATGCGCCTGTCCGATTCTCCGGCCTTTGCGTGCTGGTTACGCTCACGAATGCCTAGTTCATGCAGACTGCGAGCCTTCTTCAGTTGCTCAACATTGCGGAGGCCATCGGCCTGGCGGTTACGCGCAGGAATACGAGCAGCACCGGCGCGGGCACTGATTGGTCCACCCTCCCTGTTCGTGGAAGCAGTGGTAGAGCTTTTACCACGCGTCAAAGCCACAGAACGCTTGTCTGCAGTACCGCGAATCTTCTTACGAGAGGGTGCTTCTGCAGGTTCCTCGACAGACATGCCGTCGCTCATATCTGCATCTTCATCGTTGTCCTCGTCCTCCATATCCTCGTCATCGTCTTCGTCGCGACTCTTCCGCTTGCCCACAAGGCCCTTGGCTTTCGCGAGAAGTTCAGCACGCATCTCGATATTGCTGGGATCAATACCAGCAGCGCGCATGTTCTCAGCCATCTGGGACAGAGTGCGGTGCTGCAGCTTCCTCGGCACATGAGGCCGGTTCTGGAGCGCCTTCTTGGTCTGGGCAAGCAGCTTGGCCTTATCTTTGCGCTGCTTAATACCTTCGGCAACAGCGCGGAGCTCTTCATCCTCGCTGTTGAGCTCTTCTTCGCTTTCATCGTAGAAGCCGTCAGCCTCCAGCTTTTCTTCTTCGCGCTCCAACTTGTCCAGCGACGTCAGGATATCAGGGTCGATGAAGTCAGCAATGTTCTTGCCCTCGTAAATCTCTGGAATGGTGTCATATTTCCAGTCATCATTTGCGAGCATGTAGTTCTTCTTCATGTCAATGTTATGCACACCAGCACCACCCTGCTCCTCCTGAATATCCTTCTCCGTCCTACGACGGAGGGGGTCATGCAGGTCAAACCTCTTACGTGTACCCGAAGCAATGGGCTCCGGCACAAACGGCTTGCGCTCAACGTCGTCACGCCTCTGCGGCGTGGCAACATGCAGGCGGTTCAAGATAGAGTTGGCCTTAGGACCCTTAACCTTGCCTTCCACACGGGTGGCGAGGAGAGTCTCGCATGCATTTTGTTTCAGATCCATGATACCTTCGTCGGTGAAGGTACTGATCTCAGCAATTTGAACGCTGCCATCCGAATCATTCACAAGACTGCGCACGAGACCAGCACGCTCGTCGTCGAGATCCTCCAGCTTGGCAACATCGATCTTGTTAATGACCAAGAACGTGGGCTTGTTGGCGAACAGGGGCTTGATGCTGTTGAAAAGCTGCACTTGAGCTTCGATCGTGTAGCCACACTGCTCCGAAAGGTCCATAAAGTAAAGGACAGCAGCGCGCAAGTGCGCAAGAGCCGTAATGGCCTGCATCTCAATCGTGTTCATCTCCTCGAGGGGGTGGTCGAGAATGCCCGGCGTGTCAATGACTTGCCAGCGCAAGTACTTATAGTCCATGTGCCCCACGAAAAGCGACTTGGTCGTAAAAGCATACGGCTGCACATCAACATCGGCACGAGTCACCTTGTTGATGAAGCTCGACTTGCCCACGTTGGGGTAGCCACAGATGACCAGAGTACGAGTCGACGGGTCAATGGAAGGCAGACGAGATATATGTTGACGGACTTGCTCAAGATAAGCAAGAGGGTCCTTGTTACGACGCATAATAGTCGCCATGCGACCCAGAGCCGCGCGCTTGAGCTGCTTGCAGCGGTACAGACTGTCACCGAACTTGATCAGACGAACATAGTCCTTGGCCACTTGCTCGATCAAGTGACGAGCCGTATTGATTTGACCGAGTGCCAGCTTATAATGGTTTTTGTCGTAAAGGACACTGGAGGTTAGCAACAGTTGTTATGCAGTTACATACTTCATCAGCGACGACGTGAAGGGATGCAAGTTCTGCAGGTAGTTAGCATCAAAATACTAATGACAAGAGGTACATACCTCAAGGACAGGGAACTCAGTCAAAATAGCCTGAAGCTTCTCCGTGAAAGCATCCTTTGTAAACATGACCTTGCGCATATAGAACGAGCGGATACGAGTGATTTTAAAGCCCGGGTGAATCACCGTAGGGGTTTTGCGTTGTGTCTTAGACAACACGATATCCAAGAAGTCATTGGCAGTAGGAACAGGCGCGATAGACGCCTTGAGAGTACCCGACATCGTGAAGGGAAGAGGAGAGTGGTACGCCCCTCACGATACTTCACTGGGAATGGCAAAGCAGAAGCACCGCTCGCGATGCCTCAGCACAATTTTTTTTGGTCTTTGCCTTGATGACTAAAAGAAGTGGCGGCCAATCTCGCCGTCGCGGAGGGTTTGCCGACATTTTTTTTTGGGCTCGGGGCTTCGTAATTGGCTCAGCCAACACGGCCACAGCTAGAGTGTCGGTTTAGTCAAGCAGGGAAAAAAGTGCACGAGCGCCCGGCAACATTGGTACGATAGTGCTGGAACACCTCTCTGCTCTTGCCCGTTTCGAGTGCGCTTTCCAAGTAAATTACTTGTCGTTGTGCTCTCTTTGATTGAGCGGACTTTGAGTAAAAACGCAAGGTCTTCATTGGTGTTGACTTCTGCGTACACCCAGCGTGTTCGGACCATTAAAGTACGTGCCCAAACTGCCGCAAACCGGACGGCAGCGTAATGAACTCGTCACTAACACGCGTTTACTTTCAGACCATGGATATCCGTTTGAATACAAGTTTCCACGCTTCAGCAACCAATATCATTCCTCTCGCTCTATTCAGCGAGCTCCCCAACACTGTCAAACCGGCGTATCGCCCCTACACAAGTACTGGTCAAGACCCTGAGCTGGGGCATATTGTGGCACCACTTTAAGTGAGCGCTACGTATTTTGTGTTTGCTTGGATCCTATCTACTAGGTAAGTTCAACACTAGTGGTCACTGGAGCAATGTACTTACCACGGACTCCATTGCAGATCCGAGCTTTTGCGCAGCAATCTATTGTGACTGCGGACCAGGGAATGCAAGTGGCATACCCTCCTAATCAGCTGGCGTCATCGCCAGCTCATGGCAGCAGCCATGCATCGTCTCCAATCCAACTAGAGACAACAAACACCAATACAGAATTGACTCCTACACAGGAGGACTCTCAAGAAAACGACGATGACCATGCTCTCAGTGAAGCTGGCACGGATCTCGGAGAAGTCGTGGACTTGGACGATTACCTATCTACCGATGAAGATGCATTGAATAACCTTTCTGACTCCGACGACTCGGACATGGCCAAGCAAATCGAGGCTGCGGCTGAAAGCGAGTCTCTTCTTGGTTCGGACGGCTCAAGCGACGAGGCCCACTTGGAAAAAGAAGAGCAATACATTATTGACGATGCGATCAGCCGCAAGAAATCTAAGTACGACCGACCGGGCTCGTCCAACTCGGACGAGGCGCTGGACTATGGCAACCGTACGGATGCCTTTGATACGGAAAAAGAGCACAACTTCGAAGAAGACGACGAGTTCTGGAATACTCTGTCGCCCTCCAGGACAAATTATGGCGATGCCGTGATTGAAAATGAAATGTTCAAACCACAGCGTGGGTTTGCTACCTCCCCAGAGCCGTCCTTTTCTGACTTTTTTGACTCTTCTGACGAAATGGATGAAGCACAAGTCCACGACGATGACGATGACGAGATGTTGACTACCGATGAAGACACTGAGAGTGTTTCGGACAGCAGCTCTACCATCAGCAACGCGTCTCTTTCTGCGCCTTTGATTGCACACTTCGGCAAAACACGCGACCGCCACGACGACGAGGGAGACGGTGATGAACCAGCGACTGATGAAGATGAAGATGGCTCTTTGCGAAGTGCTATTCCTCTTCTTGTCATTGAAGATTTGGATGGCCGCTTGATCTACGCCCGTGCAGGTGACGGCGAAGCGGTGTTTGGCTCTGACGGCGAGTTCGAATTTGCAGGAGAGAGCGACGAGGACATTTCTAGTGATGACATGGGCGAGTACGAACAACAACTCATGCCTCGCTTAGATAACGGGTTGAACAAATCTCAGTTCAATGATGTCGTTCTTTCCGACGCTGATACCCAAGGCATGGATACTGGAGACGATGGTGATACGACCGACGAGCTCCCCGATGAAGATATGCCCTACCCCCGTCTTTTGATTGGTTCTATTGCTCCACGGGGTGGCCGTAATGCTAGGCGTGCTCGCGAAATCGCAGCCCGGTCTCGCATGTCGTCTCCCCGCGTCTTGTCGCCCGCTCCTAGCCTCCCTGGACCGACCGCGGCTTCTGGTTCTAGAGCCCCAAGCTCGCTGTCGAACGTGCTCTCTGTGGCTGATGCTGATTCGGAGAGTTCGGATGCGGAGGACGACGCCGATTATGCCAAACGGACGACTTCAACTGCTTCGACAGGAGAGGCAGGTGGTGATGAAGCTGGCGCGAGAGAGTCCCCATGTAAACATGAGCCAGTTACCCCTGGCTTTACCAAGCCGGAGATGGGCCAGTTCATTCCGGCCTTTTCCAAGTCTGTCCATCGCGCAGTGATTGATGGGTCACACCGTGCGCCGTCTCCTTTCAGTTCGCAGATGGTGCTGCAGCGTGGCTTTGGCAAGAAGCGCCCGACTTCAAAGCCAGGGATGTTTGAGGACTCTCTAGAGCATGCACTGAGCGCTCCTTCGCGATTTAAGCGCAAGAGAAGTCTTCCAAGTCATTACTACAGCCCTTCTTTCGGCGGCATGAGTCAATTCGCTGTACAACCTGATCAGGGCCGGAATCCGGATTCATCGCCTGAGCCTGGGTCGCCCAAACTGGACAATACGATGGACCTAGGGGATGTCCTGGATGAAAACCTCATCTGGGAGGAGGCTTCAAGTGAATCTGGCAGCGATGGTGAACAGAGTTCATGGTCTGGTAAACCATCAGAGAATAAGTCGCGCAGCCGGTCGAAGCGACAGAGTGACCTTGGGCGAGGACATGCTGGCCGCGGTCCTGGATTGAACTACAATGCGTTTGCGCGTTGGAACCGAATCCCTATGGGCGCTTTCCGCGACTCCCAGAAACAGTCAAGTGCTGCTGTTTCTCCCCCAATGTCAAATGTGTATGCGAACCATCAACGTCCCACTGGCACGTTCCTGCTGACACACCCCTACCCTTCGAGCAAGCGCCAGTTCCTTTCTAATGCGATCACTCCGCCTGCCAGAAGTAATGCGTTGCTACAAGCCAAGGAGCAGACACCATTCCGACGTGCCTCTCCAAACTTGAATGACCCGCAGAATATGGTCTCGCCATTGAATCGCACGCTAGCAGACTCTGCTGTTCCCCATGGTTCGCCTAGCGCACGGTCTCCGTTAGACTCGAGTTTGGCCTGGATGCCAACTGCAGGGGCTAGCAACTCGGAGCAGAAACCGGCCAACATTGGCGATCATACCGTGGTGGGAGGCAACTTTTTAGTGTCTCCCATGCTGATGCCTGTCAAGCACAGCGGAAGGAATGGAAGCTCAGCTAACCTTGGTGCACCGAGTGCGGCTGGTCCTTTCCCACACAGTCGCAAAGTGACCAAGCGTGAAAAACGAGAAAAGAAGGCGCGCCGCGAAGCGATGAAGAGAGAACGCTCGTTGGACCAATTCAACTTGCGATCGGGAGATAATCCATCGCCAACCCCGCAGCCTTCTGGCGCAGCGAGTACCGCATCTTAGGGACAACTCAAGCGACCTTGTGGTTGAATTACACTAATCTATATTCTACTGTCCTATAGCGAATAGGCAATATCCCTCGGAAGTATAGATTGGAACGCCCGCCTTAACGCCTGGACCCTGCTTTTGCATGCTTGCTCAACCCTAGCGCCCGAGACCCTGCTTTTGCATCCTCGCTCATTGTAGCTCCGTCGGCGTAACAAGATCTTGCGATACTGTCCAACCACACTATGCGGGCGTCAAGCGTGCTTAATTATCCAACGCGTGAAAACAGGGAGGCAACGCCTACGAGATAGCTAGCCATCTCGAAGTATCAGACGATTGGCGGCCTTAACAAAGAAAGGCCAATCTGTACGGCCCGCCCCAGGCCAACCGCCCGGCAATTTCCCGCCAGCCTGCTCACACCGGCAAGGTCGCTATACATATATGCTAAATGACGTCACTGTCGCTCAGTGATTGCTCAGATTTTATGTCTTCCCGATATGAGGGGTTGGATAGGGCAATGCGGGCTCACCAAATGGTATTTTTGCTACAGTGATAGGCTCGTTGAAAGGATATCTCCAATGCAAGTGTGCAAACTGTATACGTCACTGTGCCTGCCCAGCGGCGAAAAAAAGGTTCTAGTTCAGGGGCAGAAGCGCGATGATGGAATGTTATGCGAGTGCCCCCGGCACATCTTCGTTTGAAAGCCAAGCAACGTCATTAAAACGGAAAGAAGTGGCCTTCGCGGGAGAAAGACCCTAAGCGCATTCGATTGGAAGTGACGTCCTAGGGTTGCGTTAGTGTACCCAGGGACGGGGGTTATAGTTCAGGTCATCAAACACTCGTATATCTGTCTCGCTCCCCTGTCTTTGTCAATACACTCCAGACAAGCCAGCCGGCGGGACGGGATATTAACCTTTAGAGTAGTATCACTACTTGCCGCTGCTAAGCTGACATTTTAAGGACTGTGATAGTCCTTGTCTTGACCACTTGCTAGCGAGTTCCAGATACAGTGCTCACTGCCCCACCATTGGGAGTACAGGTCAGGGACTCGCCACGACACTTTTGATACAGAAGACCTCCTTTGCGTATTGCCTAATATGCATCTAGGCGGGCCATCTGCTCAGACAGCAGGCTCTGCGGTGCAAGGGAACCTATCCCATGCACCCGCCACAGACCATTTTGCCAACGCTCCGAGCCAAGGCAAGCTTGGTCAGGGCGGCCAAGAACACTCTAACAATACTTCTGTGGACGGGGAGGGTGCAGCAGCGCCTCAGTTGCCCACCGGCACCGCCCCCATGCAGGAGGAACCTGTTAGTACAAAGTCGCCCGAATCGGATCGGACGAGTGACCCGTCAAGCAAAGATGACTCTGAGCAGCAAGCCCGCAGCAGTACGGGCAGTACGAGTCTGAGCCCGGGTGACTCCCAAAGTGACGGGAAGACTCAGGATGGTGGCGATGCCACCACCAACAATACCGGCGCTAACGTCTCGGCGACGAACAGCCAAGAGAGCTCCTCTGAGTCAACCCAGGACTCTCTACTGCAAAAGCCACGTAAGGATGGGCAGTCGAAAGACTCTCGAAACGGTATCAGCGTGGGAGGGAAAAAGCGATACCCTTGCCCATTCCCCGGATGCGACAAAACGTTTTCGACGAGTGGCCACTCCTCGCGGCACAGCCGCATTCACACGGGCGAGAAGCCTTACCGCTGCTCGTATCCCGGTTGCAACGCGCAATTCTCACGCTATGACAACAGTTTACAACACTACCGTACGCATATCATTTCTTCCAAGGGCGGAAAGAAATCGCGTGGGAAATCGAGCGCTCAAACTGTTGCAGAGATTGCTGATGCAAATGAAGTGGACAAGCAAGCACGCGCGGCAATCACGCTTGCTACGCCGGAGCACCCTACCACAGCCCCTATTGACACTCGGGTGACTCGCCCTGCTCCTGCGACTAGTGTGACTGTGCGACCCATGGCGGCCTATCCGGCTTCGTCGATGGCACGCGCTAACTCAGGATCGACTGCTGCTGCTTTTGATACTACAAGCAACGGGGCCTACGCTGACCCTTCTAAGCCGGTCCTAGTCGTTCCTGAAGAGCCTGCGGCCGAGCCTGTGATGTCCGCCAAGACGGTGGATGACGATTACGCACCACGTGCTTATGCACCTATGGGCTGGAATGGGTACAAGAAGATGCGCTCCCACACGACCGAGGCGACCATGAATACTTCTCCGTCCCGCAGTGATGCGGATCGTCTGTACGGAGCCGGTTCTTCGCAGAATGGACCGGCATTTGGGTCGTCGCGCATGTACCCCCCCTATGGGACACCCTTTGCGCGCCCTGGTATGACCAAAGACAGCCGGTCTTGGCCCTACCTTAGCGAGAGTGTGGGTGCTCCAGGCCCATTGACGTCTCGGTACGCCCAGTACCCGCACGACGATGATTCCTACAGAGTTCGCATGATGTGGCCGAGCCAGAACGAGCGCAAGCGCCTCACAAGTGATCCTGGTACGACCTACAGGCTTCCAGGATCTCGTACACCATCCGCGGCGACGCCCTCGATTGCGCGATCCCCTCAGCGTGCGGCACAGTCCACGTCTCCCGTGGACAGTAAGCCCCCGCCCCCCGTCCTGTCCACCAGCCAAACATTTGACTTTGGCCGTTCTACTGCCTACCCTCTTTCGGGAGCGGAGGTAGAGCGGAGCTCATCATTTGTTATTAATGATCGTTCTGACCTCGCAAAGCTGGCCTCTCGTAAAATGCCTCCCCGTCCGGCGGCTGATCAGAGTTACGCAATGCATGCTCGACCTTCTGCTTTCCGGATACGCAAGAGCGGCAGTATGCCTTCTATGCTTGCCTTGGAGATGCCACGTTCTGAGAGCTCACATTCCCTGTCGAAATACTCTCTTGGCGCCGGAACGCCTTCCTTTTCTACACAAGCCCCTGGCCCTGTGCCTGGCAACGAGTTTATGATGAACCGGCATGCAGACCAAGGCAGGACGCTCACTGAGCAGCCCAGTTCTGCATGGAGTGGTGGCTCAAAAGGCCAGGACGATGAGGCACTCATTTTGCCTCCCCTTTCTCGACTTTCTTAAATGTTGTTGAACAGTAATAAGTTCTGGACACTACGACAATGTTTGCATGATTGCTTCGGCATCCTTGTACAGCTTTGCCGCATTACAGATCTGATGCTTTTCTAGCACGCATATCTCAAGCCTTTCTTTCTTTGTCACAACAATATTCGTTTTGGACAATGCGAGAGCACACCAATGTATCTCTAGCCATCACATGTAGAACCCCAGCCCTAATTTCTTCTGCTTTGCATGTTTGATATTTTTCCCCAACAGCTGAGCCACACGCAGGCTTCGAAACGTGGAGGTCACCGGGTAAAATGACTAAAAATTTCGAACATTGGCCGATGGGGCCAGCAGGGATTCGAAAAACTTGCGTGGCAAGGGATCAGCTTCCAACCCATCCCAACCATGACCGTTTCTACTACTGTTCCCACTCTGGGTGAGTTTAAGCTCCCTGAGATCCTCAATGAGCCTATGGTATGTTAAATTCTTGACTGACTCCAGCGCAACTTTGAGCCCAACTCGGTCGACCGTGCCGAGCTGCAGAAGGCTGTCGATGAGCTGATCGCTGCCGGCCCCATCGAGGTCCCCCTTGTCATTGACGGCAAGGAGGTCAAGACGGGCAAGACCAACAAGCAAGTCAACCCCGGTAACCACGCCCAGACCCTCTGTGTGTACCACGAGGCCGACCAGGCGATGGTCGACACCGCTATTCAGGGCGCGCTCAAGGCCAAGGAGACTTGGGCGAACCTCCCCTGGAGCGAGCGCGCTGCCATCGGTCTCAAGGCTGCTGACCTGATTGCGCACAAGTACCGCTACAAGCTTCTGGCCGCCACCATGGTGGGCCAGGGCAAGAACGTGTGGCAGGCTGAGATCGACGCTGGTGCGGAGATCTGTGACTTCCTGCGTTTTGGCACCAAGTACATCGACGACATGTATCAGATCCAGCCCCCTCGCAACGCCCCTGGTGTGTGGAACCGTACCGAGTACCGTCCCCTCGAGGGCTTCGTGCTTGCCGTGTCGCCCTTCAACTTCACGGCCATTGCTGGCAATCTGGTCATGACCCCTGCCCTGGTCGGTAACGTCGTGGTTTGGAAGCCCTCGCCCATGGCGATCTACTCCAACTACATCGTGTACCAGATCCTGCGCGAGGCCGGTGTGCCTGCTGGTGTTATCCAGTTCGTCCCTGGTGACGCCGAGACGATCGTCGGCACTGCGATCGATCACCGCGAGTTCACTAGCCTGCACTTCACGGGCTCGACCTACGTCTTCCGTTCGCTGTGGAAGAAGATCTCGGCGAACCTCGACAAGTACCGCGGCTACCCCCGCATTGTTGGTGAGACTGGTGGCAAGAACTTCCACATGATCCACAAGTCGGCCAACCCCGATGTGGTGGTGACGCAGTGCATCCGTGCTGCCTTTGAATACCAGGGCCAAAAGTGCAGTGCTCTTTCCCGCCTGTATGTCCCCAAGTCGCTCTGGGAGGGTGGCCTGAAGGAGAAGCTGGTTAGCGCTACCAGGAGCATTAGCATGGGCCCCGTGAACGAGTTCAAGCATTTCGTCGGCCCCGTCATTGCCAAGCACTCCTTCGACAAGATCATGGGTCTGATCAAGGAGGCCAAGGACCAGGGCGGCGAGGTTCTGGTCGGCGGTGAGGGTGACGACTCGACCGGTTACTACATCCAGCCGACCATCATCGAGACCAAGGACCCCCAGTCGGTGACCATGGTCAAGGAGATCTTCGGCCCGGTCATCACCGTCTACGCCTACGACGACGACCAGCTCGACGAGACTTGCGCTCTGGTCGACTCGACCACCGAGTACGCCCTTACCGGCTCCATCTTCTCGTCGGACCGCCACGCCCTGGTGCACATGAGCAACTTGCTGCGCAATGCCTCGGGTATGATGTACTACAACGACAAGTGCACTGGTGCCGTTGTGGGTCAGCAGCCCTTCGGTGGTGCTCGCGCCTCGGGTACCAACGACAAGGCCGGCTCGATGAACATCTTCTTCCGCTTCGTGTCGCCTCGCACGATCAAGGAGTCGATGCTCGACCCGACTAAGTACATCTACCCCTCCAACGAGTAAGTTGATCATAGGACATAAGACTGTGCCGCTTTGCTATTTTCTACGTATTTGCCAACCGACAGCTATAGGTCTAGTCGTCAGCGGGAGGAGCCTCCTCATCCAAGTAGCGGATGAGCCTCACGCGGAGCTCGGTCGTTTCATCGCCGCGCAGTGTGTCGGACTCAAACGTCACTTGCGTCTGGATTTGGACCTGGGGTAAGAATCAGAACGTACCATCTCTAGGGCACCACGCAGCACACCGGCCAACACATTCGAGTACCACAGCCCACCACGAAGAACCTCGGGAGGAAGCTCAACAAACTCCGCCAGAGGGTTCTCCGCCAGGATGAGCGAGAACTCTTTGGAGCCAGGGGCAGCAGCATCGGATGCGGGCGGCGGCGCGCTCGCCTGAGGCGTACCGGGGTTGGCCTCTGCACTTTGGCCGGGGGCCGTTGAGCCACCTTGACCAAAGGTGACTGTCGGGACAATGTTGAGGAACATCTTGAAACCGACCTTGCTGACAGCTTCTGCGACGTCCCGCATATCCGTGCACCGCGGCAAGTTACTCCGCGCAAGGAAGTCTTCGATGAGGCGTGTCCCAATATTGTAGCCCCTGTGCGTCAGTCCAGGCCAGTGACCTACATTTTCTCCAGTTGAATGTTCACCTGTTCGTAATCTTCATAGTCTTTGATTAGCTGGACGACGAGCGCGCCATAAGTGAGGGTAAACAGCTCGGAATTCTGTGTCAGTAAGCCGCACGTACGACCTTGTCTGTGTTTTGTCTCCATAGGTCCTCGCCCAGCGTCTTGTATTGCTTTGCGGACGCCATTGTATCGGTGCGTCACGATCCCGACGCGCACGTCCAAACTCGTTGCAAGCGGAGGGCCACGCGACGTGTTGGCGGAGATACATGAAGCCTATTAGGTCGGTATGCGCTCAAGAGGCGCGCTTATGCGAATATCATGGATTGACCAGGCAGACGCTGCTAGAAAGCAGTAGAACTACGCCCTGTTCAGCAAAGCATTTCCTCAGCACTTGTCGGTTTAGGGCTTGTAGTAGTCGTAGGCCACACGACCAGTAATAGCTACGAGTCTCGCAACTTTTGCTGCGATGGACTCTAGAACCTGGCTTCAACTACATTGCCACAGCTCGTACGTAGATTCCGTAACATAGGTTCGAACCATCTTTCCTTTTTCTCGTCTTGATTACTACGACCTGCGCGCCATAGCCTACTCGTCTGCCTCTCTAGCCGTGAGCCCAAGGGCGTCCTGGAGCCCTCCACACGCGCGTAGGGTCTGCCTCAACATCTTCCGCGCGTGTCAAGCCTTTGTGTGTATTTGTGTCCATAGATAATCTACGCCCATGATATTCCGCGAATCGGCGGCCGCACCTGCTAATCGGGGCGCACAATAATGGAGTCGTTCGTATTTCGACTACGACAAAAGATGTACGGGCACCTGTTGCGGCGTATTGGAACATATTCTAGTGTTGGCTCCGTGCGCGGTGCGCGACAAGCAGCTCAATTCTCTTCACTGACCACCGTTAAGGCTGGACCTTGACCTGTTCTTTGCAGTGTTTCTGCGTACGAATCGCTGAAAGTCGTGCTTCTGTTGGTGCCATTGAGCGCATCGCTTTGCTACTATCGCAGCGTGCTTCATTGCGCCTAGCACAGATTCTCTAAGCAGTCGGCGCATTTCACTTCGTTGACTAACATCCGCTTATGCTTATTTCTACCGCTTTAAACAAGCGCATGGCTTGGTTGCTGCTGCTGGCAGCGGCATTCCAAGCCTCGCCTGTATTCGCCGACGTCACTGTTGGCACGCAGCTTGCCGACCAGTACCCCCCGCTCGCGCATGTCAGCCAAGCATATGACTGGCAGTTTTTGAAGGATACCTTTTCCTCAGACAGCGGAAGCCTTACATTCTCCGCAGATGGCCTCCCCAGCTGGGCCAAGATTGATTCCAAATCGGGCCGGATTACCGGTAACCCCAGCAAGAGTGGGTCGGGCGACCAAACATCGCATGTTACCATTACTGCGAGCGAGGGCGGTAGCAAGAGTAAGAAGGCGTCGTCTGCTTTTGACTTGGTGACCATTGCTGCGCCTGCGCCCACGCTGAAGACGTCTCTGCAGGACCAGCTTCCCAAGGCTGCATCTATGGGCCAAGGAAATATGATGCCAAACAAGGTTTTGCATCTTCCCCTTGGATGGTCGTTCAGTATCGGCTTCGACGGCGATACGTTTGTCTTGCCGCAGGACGACCATGTCCACTACTCGACCTACTTGGCCGGCGCCAAGCCGCTTCCAAGCTGGCTTGTGTTTAACGAGGAGGAGATGACCTACTCGGGTATTGCGCCTACGAACCCTGGCCCAAATGGGACCTATTTTGACGTGATTCTCTTTGGCTCGAACCGGCCCAACACGGGTGGCCCCTCGAGCAACTTTACCATTTACGTTGCCGGCGGCATCATCACCAGCAACTCGACAGCCGGTCCGACCGTTTTTAATGTGACCGAAGGGCAGCCGTTCTCGTACGGTGTGGACGCGCTCAACACATCGACGCTCCTAGTCGATGGTAAGCCTGCTCGTGGCGGACAGTTCGAGATCCAAGCGGCGAACAATGTGCCCGACTGGATCTCGTACGATTCCACCTCGCACAACATCACGGGCAAGGCGCCGTTCGAGACAAAAAACACCAACTACACGCAGACGATTATCCCCCTGCAAATCACGCACGATGGTTCGACGCCGATGGACTACAATGTGACGATGGACGTATACCCTTCGCCCTTCAACGCAGAGACATTGCCGAATGCCACCGTGTCCACCGGCAAAGAGTTCGAAGTGCGTATCGACAAGCTCCTCCGCGATACCAAGACCAAGGCAAGCGTTGACTTTGGCAGCGACCTTTCTAAGCGGTCCATTCGCTTTGTCAACGGTCGCATTGCGCACCACAACCTGCGCCGCGCTGCACCATCGTGGCTGCACTACGACGACGAGACAAAGAAGATCTCTGGTACTGCACCAGACAGTGAGCAGCAGCTCAACGTCCAGGTGTCGGCAGCGAACCCTGTACCGAACGCCCCGGTTCCCGACTCGGTTTCGTCCTTTACGCTTTTTGTGCGCAATGGATCCCACCCCGAGACGGCGCCTGGTGCAGGCGACGGCCTATCGCCGGGTGAGAAGGGTGCGATTGCTGGTTCGATCCTGGGTGCTGCACTCCTTGCTGCGATCGCCGGTACGCTTTTCTACTTTTGCTGCTACAAACGCCGCCGTCGCCAGGCTCCGGTGTCTGAGGAAGCGGCCACGGCCCCGGCTATAGCCGAGACGGAAGAGAAGGAGGAGCCCGCTGCGCCTGCCGAGGCGGAAGAGATGCCTGCGAATGCCGTTTCGCCCTACATTCCCCAGTCGGAGCGCCCGTACGAGGATATTCACCCCGTGCCCGAGCGCGAGCCAAACACGTACTCTTCGACAAACTGGACTGCCCCAGCTGCGGGTACCGCCGGTGTCGGTGCTGGCTTGGCCGCCGGATTCGCGGCGCACAAGGCTGGTGATCGCACGAGCGGTGCGTCGGCCGGCCAGCGCTCTACCGCTCCGTCCGGCCCGGCAACCAATGCCGAGGTCCCCTCGAGTCCTCAGTGGCAGCGGGCGGACGAGGAGATGAATCCCACGCCTTTCCTGGCCCAATCTCACTGGACGCCTCCTGTATGGACGCAAATGGCGCCCGGTGCGGCACGCAACGCACGGACCTCGACGCAATCCGACAAGCCAGCGCAGCCAGCGACGCGCGCCGATCTCGGTCGCTCCTGGCCTCGCACCAAGTCCCAAGCGGCGCTCCCCGATGCGCCGTTTACGTCGATCGACATGCATTCGCCTCCACAAGGAGAGTCGGACGGCCACTTTTCTTCTGCGCCCGAGACGCAGGAAGGCACGGACGAGAATGCGACAGCGACCCCTGCACAGCCTGAGTCTGAACCCAAGCGGTCATCTACCGCGATGGGGGGCATCCTCGGTGGCCTCGCCGCAGCGACGGGCCTCGCTGGTCTCGGCGTGAGCAAGAAGTCGGAGAAGGACATCGCAAAGGAGCGCGAGGCAGAGGAGGAGGAGCAAGAAGAGGAGAAGGAGGAAGATGTTGAAGAGCCCCGCAAGCCCACCATTCTCTCGCAGATCTTTGGCGGCGGCAAAGTTCAGGACGAGGAGGCGGCCATCAAGTCGAGCGCGCCTGCAGCTACCACGGTCGAAGACGCGACGACGCCAGACGAGGCCGAGGACATCAAGCCTGTCCAGGACAAGGGTACCTCGGCGGCGCTGCCTCATGAGCGTGCAAGCTGGGAGGACGACCTGTGGTACGGCGAGCGTGACCAGACGGCGAACCGCAGCGAGATCCCGGCCGCAGGCGAGGCGCCGCGACTGCGCCACGTCTCGGGCTCGGTTGCGGATGCCCCTCGGCCCCTATCGGAGGTGAGCCAAGGCCGCTCGGCGGCGCCCGAGTCGCAGGATGTGCATTCTTCCGACGGCATGTCGTCGGAGATGTTCACGGCACGCACGCGCCAGACTGAGTCGTCGCACGAGCACGGCCCTGCGCCGCTGTCCAACGATACCCGCCGCGTCTCGGCTGCCGCGCTTGGTGCCGAGGCTTTTGGCACCCGCACCGGACCTGCGCCGCGTGTTGCGTCGCAGAACTGGGTGCGTCTCGACGATGGCGATGAGTCGATCTCGTACCTGGGCCCTGTCGACGAGGCAGCCTATCCCCAGGACCATATGACGATTGTCACGCAGCCTTCGGCGTCGGAGACGGTGGCCGAGCCCAAGCCTGAGGAGCAAGTGCAGGAAGACGAGGCGATTGCCGAGTCTGCGCCTGTGCCTGCCAAGGAGCCTGCGCCTGCGTCCGAGGCTGCAGAGAAGTCTGCGCCCGTGCCTGCGCAGGCGTTGCCTGGCTCGATCTCGGTGCGCACGGTGCCTTCCGAGCCTGCGCAGCCCACGCAGCCCGCGCTCGAGACGCTTACGATGGACAAGCCCGTGCAAGACCCCGCGCCGACGTCGGCCACGTCGACCTTGTCGCCGTCGCCGATGGAGCCTGGCTGGGACGACTTGGTGCAGGATGATGGCCCGATGAGCCCCGTGCGCAGCAGCACGACGCATGCGATGCCGCTCAGTGCCGCGGATGCGTACGTGCGCTCGCCGCCGGACGCTGCGCTCGAGCAGTTTGCGCCGTGGCAGCAATTCGGCCTCTTTTCGCCTACGATCCCCGACCCTGAGCAGGAGCGCCGCGCGCTGGCGAGCAGCGCGACCGCCCCCCAGCTCGGCCCTGTCGTGACGGGCGGCATGTTGTCGCCGCTGCCTACGACAGGCACGCCGCAGCTCTCGCCGGTGAACGCCGGGGGTATCATGTCGCCCCTTGCGTCCGGCATGCCGTTTGGCAGCCTGGACCGCGCCTCGTCGCTCGGCCATGCCCCCAGGCTCCCCGGCTCGCCGACGCAGCCGCTGGACGCGCAGGCCCGCTTTGTGCCGCAGCACCAAGCGCGCCTCGAGGAAGGCACGTCCAAGGTGCGGCCCGGCAGCCAGGCTGTCGAGCCGCAGGAGCTCACGGGCATGTTTGACGATGCGGACAACGACCCTGCCGTCGATCCCTTTGCTGGGAACCAATACCCCTACGGCACGGTCCTTGGCCAGACCCCCAACGCGCGCCCCACCTCCATGCAACCCTCGGAAGGTTCGAGCAACAATGCGGAGGAGTTCCGTGGCACCGAAGGCGCGATTGCACAGATGATGTTCGGCAGCGAGAGCGATGCCGAGTCGCGCCGCACGAGCGCCATCTCGTCTGCAAACGCCCATGAGCAGCCTAAGGAGGCCGAGCCTCGTGCACCCGTCGTGCCGGTCCCTGCTGCCGCGGAAGAGACACCTGCCGAGGACACGACAGTGCGCCCGAACAAGGCGCCCTCGCCGCCGGCAGCCGCCCCCCCGCGCTCCTCGACGATGGCCTCGATCCAAATGGCGCAGTCGCGCTCGGTCTCCTTCTCGCGTGCCAAGCCTCCGCGCCTGCAGCTCATGAGCTGCCGCCCTGACGAGGCGATCTCGCTCCCGCTAATGAGCTCGCAAGTCTCCATTCCCCACCACCTCTTGGACCAAGCAGGTGCCCGGTCCTCTGCTCGCTACCTCCCCCAACTCTTTGCTCCCTCGCGCCCCGACCTGCACGAGAAGTGGCCTTCGTGGCTCTCGTGGCTCTCGTGGGATGCCGAGCAGCAGGAGCTGACGGGCACAGTCCCACCGAGCTTTGCGGAGGAGCACCGCCTGCCGATGCAGCTCCCGATTCACATCCTGCTGGAGAACGGACACCAGATCCTACAGGAGAGTGGACAGGAGCGGCCAGACCCGGCGACTGCCTCGGCACCGCTCCTTGTGGCGCGTATCCTATTGACGGTACTCCCTGCCGCCCAGCCCCGCGAACCTTAGTTCCTGCGCCATAGTTGTCGACCCCACGTGGAAATAAGCACCCTGCCCCATGGCGATGAACCCCACCGAGGTGGGGGACACGAGCTGGGTCGCAGCGCTCGCGCGCTATCATGCGCCGGGCGCAGCGCCCACACATACGATTGAAACAGAATGGGACGAGAGCATGTTTGCCATGGCGCGCCCCAAGCTCGTTCCGACGCACGAAATGCGCGAAGATACCGACCTCGCTGCCCCGCACCAACACAACGCGCAGGCGCACAGTGCTCACGACGCAGGCGCCGTGGACACGCGCAAGTCGCGCGCACGGCGCAGCTGGATTGCTGACCTGTTCCGCCGTGACAGCAGTGAGCCGCCCCGGATGCTCCGGAACCGGCGCTCGGCGCGCTTCTCGATGCCGCCGGTCGTTCCCAGCGATGCAAGCGAGCGCAAAGGTGCGCCGCAGTACATCCAGCAGCACGTTGTGTTGGGCGAGCGGAGCGCACCAAATCCGAGCCAAGCGGTCGACTATAGCGCAGCAAACGTACGCGACTTTGCGCGTTCTACCGCGTCAGGCAGTGCTGGACACACCCAAGGCACGGAGAAGCGCTGGAACGCGGCGCCTGCTCCGTCGTGGGTGCAGCCTGCATATGGTGAGCAACTCGCGTACAGAGCGGAGCCTGCGAACGGAGTGCAGTCCACGTATGGTTCACAGCCCGCGTACGAGCAGCCCGCGTACGAGCAGCCTACGTACGAGCAGCCTACGTACGAGCAGCCTACGTACGAGCAGCCTACATACGAGCAGCCTACGTATGATGCACAGGTACCTGACGTGAACAGTATACCGAATGGAACGACTGCGTACGATTCATTCGCATATGGCTCGGAAGGAGCATCCGAGGCGGATACGTCGGCCAAAGACCCATGCGATGCAGTCGCGCAAGGACAGCATCCGTCTGTGCCTTGGGTCGGCTCCAGTGCCGGGATGTGGCATACGTACGACACGCTGGCACCTGCGGATGTGTTCTCCTCGGCGAACGGCGCCGAGCAGCAAGACACGGCGCAGTACGATGTGCAGCAATACAGTTGGCAGCAGCAGGATGCGTCGCAGCAGGACATGTCGAAGCAGTATATTCCTGAGCACGACGCGTCGCAGCAGCACATGCCCCAAAACGATGCGCCGCAGCCGGCCGTGTCACAGGATGACATGCCGCAGCAATCCTTGTCGCACCCTACCGCGCAAGTGTACTTGCCTTGGTACGCCAATGAGGCTGCCGAGGCTCCCACTGAGGCTCCCACGACGCATTCGCTACCGACCTCATATTCGCTCCCTGCGTTCCAAGTGCCGCACGACACGTCGGCCTCGTCGCTGTATGCCAAATTGTACGATACCTCGGCGTCCGACATGCGCCCCGCACCGGCCATTGCCCTGGCAAAGCCGCTCCACAATGAGCCCTCGATCCCTGGCGCCGACGATGCGAGTGCTTATGGCGCGGCCATGGCGTCGCCGGCCGCCGATGGTGTGGCGTGGCCGCAGCACAATGTGCGTCCTGCCGACGTCGACGTCGAGCCGTCGGTCCCAGTGGCACCTGCGCCTCTCCCTCCTACGCCACGCTTCCCTTCCGTGTCGCCACACATTGCGACGCGGCACTGGAGCATGCCCCCTGCGCCGCCGCCGATCGGCGCCCAACGTGGCATTGCGCCGCCGTTCCTTCCTGCACACATTCTCACCCTGTCTGAAGAAGCGGGCGACCGCACGAGCGCGTCTGCGCCCCTGCCTGTACCACGCTCTACGTCGATGCATGGTGCATACCGCTGGCGTGCGCGTGGCTCGATTAGCATGCGGCGCACCTCTGCGCCCTTGCCACCGATCCAGCCGCCTCCGCAGACGGAGCTTCCCCCCCTCCCCGATGCGAGCGTCGTGGAGAGCGTCCCGCCAAGTGTGATGTCGCACGGCACGCCACGCGATGCGTACGCCACGCCGATGATGGCGGGCTCGGTGCTTAGTACGCCTGACGCACAAGACACGTTGCTGGAAACACCCGTAACCCGCACGCCGTCGCTGAGCCAGTCGTGGGGCATGGTGCAGATGCCTGGCGCGTTTGAATTCTCCCCCGAGTCCAAGCTCCGCCATTGGGATAGCCGTCGGAGCATTGTGCGCTATGGATCCCCCCGTCTCGAGCGCTCCGGCAGTGCTGTGCGGCACGCCTCCCCCCGTGCCGAGAAAAGTACTTGGCCGCGCGAGCAGGAGCCTGGCCAGGGCGGGCGCCCCACGTCGCTGCTTGTGTCTGCACGCGACAAGGTCGCATACGGCTTTGCTGTCTAGTATGTACACTACTCCATTTCGCGCCCTGGCGAAGCATGTTCGGCCAGCGATTTGGTTTTTTGCCAGGACTCGAGGATGAGCTGGAGGCGTACACGCGCAGCGCGCAGCGCATCGCGCTGTGCGTCGCCCTGGACGTCGGCCGGTCCGAGCTTGTTCTGTAGCACACCGTGCTCCAGCACCATGGCCCATAGCTTGTGCGCCTGGCGGCCGTACCGCTCGCCGGTCGCGGTGCCTGCTACCTCCAAAAAGGTACACCAGAGAGTAGGCAACATGGGCTGTTGTGCATACGGCGGCGTCGTCGCACGCACCTGCCACGTCCACAGACGGCTCGGCTGAAAGACGCTCGGCACATGCTCGGCCGCCTGTTTCAGGTCGCAACCCGGCGCCAGGCCGCTGCACGCGGCGACCGACGAGAGCGACGTCTGGAGACAGGCAAAGTACAACGCACAAATGCCGCTCATTCGCGACGTGTACATGTGCGCGGTCTCTTCGGCGTCGATCTTGAAGCCGAGCATCTTGCGGTAGGCGCGCTCGTCCACGCCGTCGCGCTCGGGCAGCGTGCCGAGAACATAGGGACACTTTTTGACCAAGCGCGCCATTAGCACGTCGCCCAACGCGCGATGGCCAAGGAGGAGCAGGCCCAGGACCGTGCGGGCGAGGGGGTATGCGGTTTCCTGGCGGGCGGCGACCTCCTGTTCGGCCTGCCGGATAAGGCACTTGGCAAGGTGGTTGAGTGTCCAGTAGTACAGGTAGCGTCGTGCGCCTTCTTCCGGCGCTTGCTGCGCCTCGTGCAGCACGGCAGCAATCGCCTTGGTGATGCGCGCAATCTCGTCGCGCGCGTTTGTCAGCTGCCCAATCTTGGGAGTGATGGCGCGCTTCGCCGCAAAGCACTGCTTGCGCCATGCGGGGTTGGCAGCGATCGCTGGGAGAATTTCGTCCTTGATCGTCTTCATCTCGGCCTGCCAGTGCTTCATTTCTTTCGCAGCAACAGGACCGACACGCTCGCCGCCGCGCATCGTATTGTACACGCCTTCCTTCTGCGCCAGCGCCGCGAGCTCGGCCTCTTTGGCGGCGGTGCGCTTCTTTTCTTCCTCGGCGGCCTTTTTCTCCTCTTCGATCCGACGCAGCTCGGCCGTGCGCGCTTTCTTTGCTTCTGCCTCGGCCTGCTCTTGACGGCGCCGCGCGTTGGCAAGCTGCTCGGCCTCGTGTGCAGCACGCTTCTCGGCGCCGCGGATCGCTTCCTCGATGCCTTCCCAGAGACTCGCGTTGCGCTGGTCAAACGCCTCGCGCTCTTTGCGTTCCACCTCTTTCTGCTGCAGCTGGAAATGGGAGAGGAGATCCGTGACCTCATGCACGCTCTGGTCGCCGCCGGAGCGGTGGGGCGTCGCGCCGCGCATCGGTGTTGATCCTCGTTGCCAGGCAGGGCGCTGCGTTAGTCAAGCGACGTACCCATGCTTTACGTTGGCACGCAGCCTCCCATCGGTCCCACGGATCGAGCTCATTAGCAAGGCGCACGTCAGAGAGGTCGTGCCCGTGCGCATCCTCCTCTTCGTCGCTGCTCTCCAGTCCGGGCACCGGAGGGGAAAGCGGCGCGGTGCGCCATGTCACAGGGTCCGCGTCGCTGTCTTCGTCCGAAGACGACTCGTACACGTAGCGACCTGTTGGCCGCCGCGGTTTGAGGGCCGCCATTCGTGGCGCGTCGACACGGTCAGGGCGCGGCACACGCCCGGCCGCGGTCGCCATCGTGGTTGCAAGCCCGATCGGGTGCCCGATCTGCCACGATGGCGCCGAAAGGCTACCAAGTCCTGCGGCTGGCCCAAGCGTGCCCGATCGTGCTGCCGCTGACAATCGCCCACCAGTGTGGCCAGGCGTTTCGGTGGCGCAAGGTGCTACTTCCAGCGACCGAGTACGAACCTCGGCGCCTCGAATGGTCCTTGTGCCTGCGCGACCGCGTCGTCTTTTTGCAGCATGACCGTGCGTCGAATTGCCTGTACTACCGCTCCGTCTTTCCAGAAGGGTACTCGCCGCGCGAGCCGACGGCCATTTGGCTACAAGACTATCTGAGTCTGGAGGCACCGACGTCCGAATGGTACGCGGAGTGGTGCGAAAAAGATCCAGTCTTTGCCAAGCACGCAAAGCGGTTCGCCGGCGCGAACATCCTGCGGCAGGATCCGTGGGAGTGCATGTGCGCGTACGTCGTCTAACTCACCCAGCTTTATCTGCAGCTCCAATAACAATATTCCCCGCATCAGCCAGATGGTGCACAAGCTGTGCGAGCACTTTTCGCCGCTCCAGCATGTCGAGACTTATCCCCCCGGCACGCGGCTGTGCCACACGCTTGACGTCTCGGAGCTGGAGGAGCCTGTGGACGAAAAGTGCACACTAGCTTACCACCCCTTTCCCCCGCCGACGTGCCTTGCAGCGCCCGAGGTCGAGGGCAAGCTCCGTACGCTTGGGTTTGGGTACCGGGCCAAGTATATTGCCAAGACGGCGCAGATGCTCTGCGACCAAGCGCGTGCGGCGCTGCCCGACGGCGCGAGCGACGAAAAAGTCGACGAGGCCGTCTATGCCTACCTCTTGTCCCTGCGCTCGCTCCCCTACTACGAGGCCCGCGAGGCGCTCACGCAGTTCGCGGGCATCGGCCCCAAAGTCGCCGACTGTATCCTACTCATGTCGCTCGACCAGGCCGAGAGCATTCCCGTCGACCGCCACGTATTCCAATTTGCCGAGCGGTGGTACGGCATCCGCTCCAAGCGCTATGAAGACGTCGCCGACAGGCTGCGTGCGATTTGGGGCGCCCGCGCAGGATGGGCGCACTCGGTACGTTGCTCTACTCACGCAGGTGTTGTTTTACGCAGACCTGCGCTCCTTTTCGGCCTACGAGCCCGAAACCACGCATGCCAAGCCCGAAATCAAAGACGAGGTATGCGTGGAAGGATCGAGCATGCCTACTGAATCCGGAAGCGATTCTCTCAAAGAAGAAGGATACACACCCTGGAAGCACGAAGAGGACACCAAAGGAGCCCTGCGCACCACGTTGCCACTCGATGATACAACGACGCAGCCTAGTCCGCAAATCAAGAGTGAGCCCAGTCACGAGCTGGATGCATGCACATCGCCTGCGCGCACGAAGCGCGCACGGACCGCAGCAGACCGCAGCAACCATCTGCCCCGTAGCTCATAACCTCCACTTGTGTTGTTCTGTAAAATGGAGGCGATGCGCCAGCGGCTGCTGGCCCAACAGCTTGGCTTGGCCAGTCCCACGCCCGGTGCGCGGCAAGAGCCAAATAGCCCTCATACGCCTCAGCGCACCGACTCACCACAACCGTCACGAGGCACGTGGCGCACGGAACCGAAAGTACGAACCATGCCGCTGGGATACACGCCAGCGACGCCAGAGCCGTTTAGTCCGTGGTCGGCGCGCCGGGGCTTGGGCACGCCCATGGGGAAGGGTATGCGCACCCCAGACCGCCATGGAGGCACACCGCGTGCCGACACGCCGATCGAGCGCACCAATATCTCGGCAAAGGAACGCGAACAGCAGCTGCAGAAAATGCTCTCAGGCCTCGTGTCGGTCGTTGACCATGTGGACATGGACCGCGCGCATATCCCGGGTCTGCTGTGTCGCCTGCTGCCCCACCAAGTCCAGGGTGTCGAGTGGATGCGCCAGCGCGAGCGTGGCGATATCAAGGGCGGCATTCTCGCTGACGATATGGGTCTGGGCAAGACTGTTCAGATGCTCGCGCTGATCATGTCGCACCGTCACCTCGACCAGATCAAGGGGAGCGATGGAAAAGGCAATCTGAACGATAAGCTCTTTCACGAAGACACCGACGTACGGAAAAAGCCCTTTCAAAGCACGAGCAAGCCGACGAAGCTCGCTGCACCGGGCCTGGATGCGGACCCAGACGGCGATGTGTTTGCTGACGACGTCGACAATATGCTGGCAAAACGTGCGCGCCAGGTGTTTGTTTCGAATACCAAGACGACGCTCATCATTGCGCCCCTCGCTGTCGTCGAGCAGTGGCACAAGGAAGCGAACGAAAAGACCGGACACAAGCTCAAGGTCTATGTGCATCATGGCCCCGGCCGCGCCAAGACGCCCGAAGTTTTACAGAAGGCCGACGTGGTCGTGACAACATATGCGACAGCTGCCAATGAGCATGCGCAGTACATGGCGAGCCTGGGCCAGATCGAGTCAAAAGGCTCGAAAAAGAAACCCATCATACTCGACTCGGACGAGGATAGCAGTGAAGACGATCTCGCGTCGTCCGACTCGGACACGCCGCTCAAGCGCGCGCCGCCTGCGGCCAAGAAGCAGGCCACTGCGCCCCTGTTTCGGGCCAAGTGGCTGCGCATCGTGCTCGGTACGTGGCCAGACTAACACAGACGAGGCGCAAAACATTAAAAACTACCGCGCCAAGAGCAGCAAGGCATGCTTTGAGCTCTCGCTGAACGCTGCCGCACGATGGTGCTTGACCGGCACGCCGCTCCAGAACAATGTGATGGAGCTCTTTAGCCTGATGCACTTTCTCCGTGCGGCGCCGTTTGACGATTATAGTCATTTCCGGCGGATGATTGACGAGCCCCTAAAGAACAAGTATGTGCTCTGGCTTACCCAGCAATACCGCGCACCACAGTCACGGAATGAAGCGGCTTTGTGCTGTGCTGCGTACGATCATGCTGCGCCGCACCAAAGACGCACAGTACGACGGCAAGCCCCTCTTGCAGCTTCCTGGGCGCACGGTTGATGTGGTCACGACCGAGTTTGCGTCGGACGATGAGCGCGAGTTTTACCGCGACATTGAGAACCGCATGAAAAAGGTGCTGGACAAGAATGGCAAAATGGACGCGATGGGCATGTTGGTCATGCTGCTCCGTCTGCGCCAAGGTATGTCGCCTTGCTCACGCAGCATGCAACCACCCTGCGCTGATTACCTCGACGTCGAGCGCGCCCCAAACAGATGCGCGCGAGGCGCCCAAGGCCGCCGCACAAGACGTGGGTGCCGATCCGGACGATGAGCTTGCCGACCTCCTTGCCGGCCTCTCCGTCCAGGCGCGACACTGTGAGCGGTGCCAGGTCGTGCTGCCCAAGACCTACGAACCGGTTCTTTGTGAGGGGTGTCAAGCGCAAGCCGCTGAGGAGGCCAAGCGAGGTATCGTGTGGAAGGAGCGCACGTCGACCAAGCTTGCCAAGACCATGGCGCTGCTCGAAGAGTTCCGGGCGCAGGACAAGCACGACAAGACCATCATCTTTAGCCAGTTTACCTCTTTCTTGGACCTGCTCGAAGGCGCCCTCAGCAAGACGGGCATCGAGTTTGTGCGGTGTACGTTTCCCAGCTGACCCAGACGACGGCAAAATGACGCGGACTGCACGCGAGCTTGCCCTGACCAAGATCCGCACGCATGAGGCAACCAAGGTCATCCTTATTTCGTTCAAGGCCGGCAGCACGGGCCTGAACCTGACCTGCTGCAACCGCGTGATTCTATGCGACCTATGGTGGAATCCCCAGATTGAGGAGCAGGCTTTTGACCGAGCGCACCGCCTCGGGCAGGCCAAGGACGTGTATATTTACAAGCTTTCCATTTCGGGCACCGTCGAAGAGCGTATTTTGGCGCTCCAGCAAAAGAAGCGCGAGCTCGCACGCACGGCCCTCGATGGCAGCAGCCCCGCGCAGGCGTCACGGCTTTCCGCGGAAGAATTGGCCTATTTGTTTCGGGGCGCAGTGTAAGGGGGCCTCCACATAGGGCTAATTGGGGAAATGGCACGATTTTTAGAAGTAAAGGAGTCATAGTGGCGTCCATCTTCGATGCCATGTCGGAAGGGACTCGCGGTGCCAGCACGGCGATGACCGCCTACGAGGCACCTTTTCGGGAGCCGATTATTGGAAAGCATAGGTCGACACTTCCTGGTTTCCTCTATCTATTTTCGTTTGCTGGCCCTGTTCCTTCGCCATTACGCTCGCCATGGCAGTTTTTGAACCACCCCAATGTGTTGTTCTTCCTCGGTGTCCTGTGTGCGCTGTCGTCGGGCGGCGGTCTTTCATCGATCGACTTGCTCTACGGCTACTGGACCCACACCGTGAAGCAGTACCAGCATATCGATCCCAACTACGCGATGAGTCGCAGCAACGAACTGGCGTGGATCTGTGTCGTGATCGGCGTGTTTGTAATGCTTACCAGCTGGGGCTTTATGGTCCTGCTTCCTCGCGCTGCGCATGAACTGTGCCAGAATCTACGTGAAGAGTACTTTGCTGCGGCCGTCATCCAGGATCCCGCCTTCTTCGAGCTGCACGGACCGGGTGAGATCGCATCGCGCACCAATCGCGATGTGACTCAAATCCGTGCTGCCTTTGGCGAAAAGCTCGGTTTCTTGCTGAATGCGATCGGAACACTGCTTGCTGGATTTATTATGGCTTTCTCGCGTGCGCCGACGGTCGCTGGCGTGATGCTTTGCGTGTTTGTGTTTGCTGTGCTCGTCACGACGGTGCTCGGATGGCTCGGTGACATGGTGACATCCTCGGCCCTGGACGTCGACAGCCGACTCACGACATTCGTCGAGCAGGTGATTGCTTCCGTGCGCGTCGTGCAGAGCTTTGAAATCACACAGCAGCTCGTCGACCGGATGCATACTTTGTACATTGCCCCGCTCGCGCGGTTTGTGAACCAGCGCTCGATGGTCAAGGGTGGAGACCTCGCGGCAATGTACCTCATCATCAACGCGCTCTACTCCATCAGTTTCTGGTGGGGCTCGGTCCAGATTGCAAAGGGGCGTGAGCAGATGGACGGTGTGATTTCTGCATTCTACAACTACCTCAGCGCCATGTTCTCGGTGGCGATGATCCTGCCGCATCTGCAGAGCCTCATCGATAATGTGGCTGCGCTGCGCAAAATGCGTGCGACGATCGAGCGCGATCCTCGTGTAGATGTGCGCGCAACGGGCGGCGAGATTCTCGGAGTTCCGCAAGGCGTGTCGAATCCAGAAGGGCTCCCGGTGTACACGCCCAGCTTTGCGCTGGACCACGTTACGTTTGCCTACCCCTCGCGGCCATACACGGCGAGCCTGCGAGACGTGTGCATCCAGTTCCCTGCCGGAAAGGTCACGGCGCTTGTGGGCCCATCGGGAAGCGGCAAGTCGACCATTACGGCGCTGCTTGGGCGCGAGTACGATCCAGAGACTTCCAACTTGCCCGAAACAAGCCTAATTGTGGACAAGAAGGAGAAGGAGAAGGAGGACAAGCTCGACGAGAAGGACAGCACCATGGCCAACGACCGCGACGTCGAAGGCGAGCGCCAACGCATCCAAGGCGGTGGCCGCGTCCTGTTTGCCGGTGTAGACGAGCGCGAGCTGAACTTGCGCTGGCTACGTTCGCAGATCGCCGTCGTGCGCCAGAACCCCCAACTGTTTGGCGGTACGATTGCCGAAAATGTCGCCATGGGTCTCAGTGCGGACCCCGTCGCAGCGTCGCTCTCTCCGGAGACGATCCGCGAAAAGGTGCGCGAAGCGCTGGTCAAGGCCGAGGCATGGTCGTTTGTCAAGCGGCTCCCGCAAGGCATGGACACTATGCTTGCGAGCGGCCGCAACGTGCACCTTTCCGGTGGTCAGCGCCAGCGTATTGCCATTGCTCGTGCGCTTGTGCGCGAGCCACTGATTCTTTGCTTGGACGAAGCGACATCGGCTCTGGATACGTCCACGGAAGAACGCATCAAACGCACGCTCAGCAAAGAGCAAAAGAAGCGTGGCATGACCACGATTATCGTCGCACACCGCCTGTCGACCGTGCAGCACGCCGACCAGATTGTCACGATGAACCACGGCGAAGTCGTCGAGCACGGCACGCATGAAGAGCTGATGCGCAACGGCAAGGACGGGTTGTACTACTCTATGGTAATGCACAACCGCACCGCTTCTGGTCTCCCTCTGGAAGACCAGCCCTTTGAAGAGCAAGATACGGCGACGCGTGCCTCGAGCAGCCAGTGGCAGCCTGCGCCGCCGCCGCCGCCGCCTGGTGCTGAACAAGATACGAATGCCACGTCGCGTCCTCGGCCTGCAGGCATGCATCCTGACCTGGCCACGCGCGGTGCCGGCATGACGTCTGCCAACTGGGGCGCAAGCGACCGCCGCCACGGGCAAGGTGTCGTGCAAGAGACGACGGAAGAGACGCACATAAAGCGCTCCGGGTTCACGCGGCTCTACCGCATTGCGTACAAGCAGCGTTTCCTGTTCCTGGCCGGCCTTGTTGCAGCCGTGGCACTCGCTGCGTCCTTCCCCATTTCTGGCTGGATTTCTGGTTTCGCGATCGACGCGCTTGGCTTTCCCGACCGGCGCGAGATGCGCCAATCGTCCAACTGGTGGGCGATGTGGTTTATTGTGGTCGGCGCATGTGCGATTATTGTTGGTTTCTTGGCTTCCTACTTCCTCGAGTTGGCTTCGGAGAAGATGATGAACGCCATCAAAGTCAAGTCGCTGCACGCGCTCCTGCGCCAAGAGGTCGCCTTTTTTGACCAAAAAGAGAACGGGAGCGGCGCGCTGAGTTCTGCCATCTTTAGCAATGCCGCGAGCATCGGTGCAGCGACGGGTGTGGTGGCCGTTCAACTGATCATGGCGCTTGGCAACCTAATTGGCGCGGTGATCATGGCGCTTGCGATGGGCTGGGCGATGGCGCTGACGACGCTCCCTGGCTTGATCTCGCTGATGGTCGCCGGTTTCTATAATGTGATCTTCTTGGAGAAGTACGAGCACATTATCCAGCAGCCGATCGACAAGACCTCGTCGTACATTGCCGAAATTGTCGATGCCATTCCCACCGTCTCGTCGCTCGGCCGCGAGCGGCTGACGGTGCGCCGCATGATGCAGGAAAGCTTGCTGGAGCGGTCGTACATGCCGATGCTGGTCTCGGGCTCGTTGTGCTTTGCCTACACGCAGTTTGCCCTGTATGGAACGTCTGGCCTGATGCTTTACTGGGGCACAAAGCTCGTTATGGAGCGCCGCTTGGAGTCCTTTGGCATGTTTGCCGTGTTCGAGGGCGTGTTCATCGGCATCTTTTCGTCGGTGCGTCTCGCAACCTTTATGCCGGACATGGCGCGTGCGAAGCATGCGACCAAGGTGGTGGATACGTGGTGGAACCGCGTGCCGCAATTCGCCAGCGGTGAACCGACGATCGAGTGGCCGCCCAAGGGCCCCAGGGATATCGTGCTGCGCGGCGTCGAGCTACGCTATCCCCAGCGCCCCGATATGCCTGCGCTCCGCGATCTTGACCTGGTGATCCCCGAGAACAAGACAGTGGCATTCTGCGGCACTTCAGGCAGCGGCAAGTCGTCGGTGCTGAGTCTGTTGCAGCGCTTCTACGACCCGTGCCAAGGCGAGATCACCCACGGTGGCATCGACCTCAAGACCATCCCCCTGCACACGTGGCGTGCCGAGATGGCGTATGTATCGCAGGACCCCGTGCTGTACGAAGGCACGATCCGTTGGAACCTGCTGCTCGGCGCCGTGGATCCCGACAAGGTCACGGACGAGGAGATCGAGCGCGCATGCCGCGAGGCGTGCGTCTGGGACTTTGCCATGGCGCTCCCCGAGGGACTGGATACCATGATTGGCCTCAAGGGGTCGTCCCTCAGCGGTGGGCAGCGCCAGCGCGTGTGCATTGCCCGTGCGCTGCTGCGCCGCCCAAAGATTTTGTTGCTGGACGAGGCGACGTCTGCGCTGGATGCCGAGTCGGAAGTGCTCGTGCAGCGCGCGCTGGACAATGCCTGCCAAGGCTGCACCACGATCACGATCGCCCACCGCCTCTCGACCATCCGCCGGGCGGACATTATCTGCGTTGTCGAGGACGGTGTCGTGGTCGAGCGGGGCAGTCACGAAGAACTTTTGCAAAAGCACGGACGCTACTTTGAACTGGTTGAAGCGCAGTTATAGCTAATAAAGACACTAGTTACGCACCCTCCGCGACCGATACTCCGGGCGCAAACGGATCGCGGACCGACTGGAAGCGCGCCTGATACCACTTGACGTAGTCCTTCTTCAGCGTCTCGATCTCCGCATGGAGCGTCGCGATCTGCTCGGCGAGGCCCATGAACGAGGCGTTTTGGTCATAGATCACCTCCGCAATCACCTGGGGGGCAAACTGCTCGCGCTGCTCGAGCGAGAGCAGGTGGCGCTCAATCTGCTCCATCGTCACACGGTACCGGTGAATACGCGCCACGTCCTCTTCCGCTGCACGCTCGTAAAAGTGGCGCAGCCAGTCGACAAAGCTGCTGCCATCGCTCAGCTTGTCTTTGGCATGCTGCGCAATCTGGTGCAGCTGCATATGATCCGCACGATCGCGCTCGACCCGCGCGGCAATCGTCTGCAGACGCAGCACGTCCGCCTCGAGCGAGGCAGAGAGCGACTGCTGCAGCGTGCTCAGCTCGTGCACCTCGCTCGGCAGTCGCCGGGGCTCGCTGTTTTGGTCGCGCGCACGCAGCTCGTTCTTGATCTGCGTCTGGCTCCGAATATACTTGTCCATCTCTTCGAGCAGGTTGCGCTGCGCATCGGGAAGCTCATTAAAACGCTCGCGCTGGTAGTAGCCGTGCTGCAAAAGCGCAGACGTGGGCTGCGACGATCTGGGTAAGCTGGAAAACGTACGTAGAGAGCGCCGGCTGCGACGCACCCAAAAGGCCGCCTTGGGGCTGCGTCGAAGGCGCACCAAAGAGGCCCTGGGACGCTGGCTTTGCGCCAAAGAGGCCGCCTTGCGCGGGATTCGATGTAGACGCGCCAAAGAGGCCGCCCTGGGGCTGCGACGTCTGCGCGGGCTGCGACGCGCCAAAAAGACCACCTTGGGGCTGCGACGGCTGCGTCGTCGCAGCGCCAAAGAGGCCACCGGTCTGTGCGGGCTGCGACGGCTGCGACGCGCCAAAGAGCCCGCCACCCTGGGGCTGCGACGTCTGTGCGGGCTGCGACGCGCCAAAAAGACCGCCTTGAGGCTGCGAGCCAAACAGACTCGGCTTGGCCTGGTTCTGCTGCCCAAAAAGCCCGGTGCTCTGAGCGGGCTGTGTCGTGCTCGGCTGTGCCGTATTTTGTCCAAAGAGCCCTGTGCTGGGCGCGGGCGTCGCCGAGGTGCTGGGCGCGCTCGTATTCGGCGCCGTGCCGAACAAGGGCTTGGGAGGCGCCGCATTGTTCGCGGGCTGCGCCGCGCCGCCGAACGAGAACGAAGGCTTCGCCGTCTCGCCCGACGTAAACGACGAGGACCGTCCAAAGGCCGGCGTGGCGCTCGCGCCCGGCGCGGCCGTGCTGGACCCAAAGAGCGACGACATCCCAATCGCCGTCGTGACAAACACGGAGCACTTCCCACGTGGCAAAAAAAGGCTCGCGATGGCCCACCAAGATGCGCTGCCGGCCGCACGGCTGCAGCGGAATGCAGAGCTGCTGCATGCCGCAGCGGCGAACGATCTAGATACGTGCAAGGTGCTCCTGTCTCCGTCGGATACGGCGAACGAGGTGTGGGACGGGTCGGCAGACGCGTGGTACGCCGACGAAGAGCTCGGCTGGGACGCTCTGCATTATGCTGCTGACCACAGCAATGCGCCGCTCGTCAAGCTCCTGCTGCAGTGCGGTGCGCTGTGGAATGCTGTGGACAACCTGGGGCATACTGCAGGAGATGTGGCGTGGTCGCGCAACGCGACACCGTGTTACACGCTGCTGCTCGAAGAGGGCGTGCGCCAGTCGTTCTTGACGGACCTGCTGGAGCGCCGCGCGAATACCACGGTAGATGAGGACGAGGCACAGCAAGACGACCATGCCCGTCGCTCGGAAAATGCACAGGGAACTTCGCTCACCCTCGTGCCTGGCACGCAGAACGAGGTGCAGGCGAGCAACAAGGCGTTCCTTGCGAGCCCCCTTACCTTTGAGAAGGACGAGCGAGGGCAGTGGCGGTGCCTGGATCAGGACAAGAACATGGTCATGGCCGAGTGGGAGAACGAGATCATGCACGCCTCGGCACACGCGCTGTGTGAAGGCCAAGAGCCCGGCTTTTCTGTGCTGAATGTCGGGTTTGGGCTGGGAATCGTCGACGAGGCGATCCAGACGTACCGCCCCGGGCGCCACGTTATCATTGAGCCACACCCCGACGCGCTCGCGTTCCTGCGCCAGCTCGGCTGGGACAAGCGCGAGGGCGTCGAGATATTTGAAGGGACCTGGGAAGAGTTTCTCACCCCCGAAAACGACCCTGAAGGCGAAATCGCAATGAAGCTCGGCACGTTTGACGCCATCTATTTTGATACCTACTCGCAGGACTACCAGGACCTGCGCGCGTTCTTTGAGTGCCTGCCGAACGTCTTGTCGGGGCCCGAGTCGCGCTTTTCGTTCTTCCACGGCCTCGCGGCGACGAATCGGTTTTTGTACGAGGTGTACACGCGCGTCAGCGAGCTCGATCTGCGCGAGATTGGGCTGGTGACCAAGTGGAAGATGCTCTTCCCGGACGTGACTGAAGAGACCTGGAACGGCGTCAAGCGCAAGTATTGGTCGCTCGACCGCTACTACCTTCCCATAGCGCACCTGCAGCTCTGGTAAGCACGTGCATAGATGGCCCGAGCGCACGTCCCACCCACGACCATGCCGAGCCAATTCCCTAACCGCTGGGCGAAGATCCGCAATGAGTGGCGCGACGAGTTTGCGTAGGTAGCCATGCTCACACAGCGAATTCTGGGGCTCATTTATGATCATTTTGTTCGGCGCCGGCGTCGAGTGCCAGGTGCGGCTGCATTACATGGTGAACGAAATCGACGAGGCGTTCGGGTCCTACCTCTCGTGCCGCATCGCATGGGCGGCAGGCGTCGCGCTGGGTGCGTGGGTCGCCGGTGGTATCTCGGGCGCTCACCTGAACCCCGCCGTAACGGTCGCGCTGGCCGCCTGGCGCCGCTTTCCCCGCCACAAGATTGCGAGCTACATTGCCGCACAGGTGCTGGGCTGCACGTTTGGTGCCTTCGTCGTCTACTACCTGTACCACGATAGCATTGCGCTGTTTGAAGACGGCACAAGGCACTCGGTGCTTGGTCCGCACGCCACAGCGGGTCTGTTCTTTACGTTCCCCAGTCCGCTGATCTCGCTCGTGACCGCATACTTGACCGAGATCATCGCCACCGCTACGCTCCTTTTCCTCGTGATGGCGTTTGGCGACAAGGGCAACTGGGCCCTGTCGCAGGGCTCGCTCCCGATCGGCTTGTTCCTTGCCGTGCTAGCGATCGGCTCGGCGCTCGGTTTCAACACGGGCTATGCGCTGAACCCGGCCCGCGACCTGGGCCCGCGCATCGCGCTCACATTCCTTGGCTACGGTTCAGAGATTTGGACGCACGACTACGCGTACTGGTTCTTTGGCCCTGGCGTCGCACCGATTGCGGGCGGTGTCCTGGGCGTCTTTCTCTACGACGCTTTTTTGTACACGGGCGAGGAATCCCTCGTGAATGCTAGGTATGTCACTCTACTAACCCAGTGCGGAGCCGTACATTGCGCTGCCCACCGACGAGGCCCAGGCGCCCGGTCATCCGTCCGACCGCGCCTAAGTGCGCACGGACCTCTTATTCTGTCAAGAGCAGACGCCCTTCACGAATGGAATAGAGCAAGACACGACCATAGGGCATAGGGGTAGCAGCCAATGCCATGGGGTCCGCACGCCCGGCCAGCGGCGAGGGCGAGGCGGGCGATGCATTCCCCACGCCTGCATTGCCTTCGTCCGCACGTGTTGCATGCAGAATTTGCGCACGAAGCACCTTGACATATTCGCGCTCCTCGTGCGGCACATCGGCCATTTGCGCACGGAAAGCCTCGTCCGAGGCGGTCGCGACACCGGCAAAGCGGGCCAAGAGGGGCGGAGAGAGGTCGACCGCAAATACGGGGACTTTGCCGGTCGCAAGCACCTCGGTCAGACGCGCCGCTTCGGCCGCCGCTTTTTCCGCAAGCGCTTGCCGCGCGGCCGGCTTGAGACGACGCTCGGTTTGGCGCTCACGCCGCGACCGCTCCATACGGGGAGGGAGGGAGACGTGCACCTCGGATGCAGGGACCGTGCGCATCGGTCCGGGTGCAGAGGCCGACGCCGAGCCTTTGGTCGCAAGCGTCGTTGGCCGAGCTTGCAGATCGGGCAGGCTCGGCCGCGCTTGTGTTCCGCCCGCCGTGTGTAGATCAATGCGTCGCTGCCGTGCGATGCGGTCCTGCAAGAATGGCAGGAGCTCTTCGCGCACCACCTCGTGCTCTGTCCGCGGAATCACCTCCCGGATCTTGAGCACCGGACTGTGTGCACGCACGAGGATCAGGAAAAAAATGCCTTCTGCACGACACATGGATGTCGTGATTTCGAGCGATTCGCCAGCACTGTGCTCGTACTGAATATCGGCACTGATTCCGTTTGCCCATAGCAGAGTACAGAGCTGCATGCGCAATTCGAGCAACCCAGGGCCACTTGCTGCAATATAACATTCTGAGTTAGTAGCACAACGTACCGCAACGCCTCGGCGTCCATGGGCCAAGGGTCCGCTCCTCTTCCGGGCGTCCCATGAGCCGGGGAACATGCACTTGTTGGTACTTGGCCAGGGCGGCCACAATCTTTCCCACAGCGATCTGTACGCCGGCCGCACGCGGCGTCGTGACGGCCGTGGTCGACGTGCTGGGGAAAGCAAACCGAGCCAGGAGCTGATCATACCGGCCACCCACCGCCAGCACTTCGCGGTGCTTGGTATTTACATGCTTGACCACGGCAAAAATCGTGCCATGCTGGTACCGCTGAAGGCCATGCGTAATGAGTGGCATGAAAAGGAGCTTGTGGCGTACGCCAAACTGGTGCGCAAGCTGTGCGATGCGTTGCATGGCTGCAATGGGCGCTGCGAGTGCGCCGCGTTCCGACGGTGTAAGCAGTGTCAAGAGCTTCTCTGTCGTGCTCTGCACGTCACCACGTAGATGCAAAGCATCAAGATCGTCGAGCTGCACTTCCGTCAGACCGAGCTGGGCGAGCTGCTGCTTAGTCCGCTGCTCGGCATGGCGCACCAGTAGCAAAGGCAGCGCACTCACAATTGCAGGACGAATGCGTTCGGGGAAGCGTCGCAGAAGCACGTCAACAATCGTCTCGTGTCCAAGTTCCATCTCCCACGGCTCTCCTGCGAGGCCGGGGATGTCGAGGATCTCGTCAAGGACATCGAGCATTTCCGCCTCGGAAGCATAATCGGGGTCCGGCGACACGATGTCGTAGCTCGCTGCAAGCACCGCGCGAGGCTGGCCACCGGCCAAGAGGTTCTCGCGGTAGACATCTGCGATGTCGAATCGCTTGATGCGCTGGTGGCCACTGCGCGCGCAAATCCTAGCAAAAGGTACAGTAAGGTCAAACGGAAGCAACACCACATTGCCAGTCTTGTCGAGCAGTTTCACAACGTTTGTCTCGGCAATCAGCGCGTCGTTTGGCGGAAAAAGAAGGGGCGGATGCACCGGCACGGCACCCCGTTTTTGAAAGACACTGCGAAGGTACTGGCAGACGACGCCGACCAACACGTCGTCTTCGTCACTCTGCGCACCCGTGTCGAAGGTAAAGTCGCGAATTTCGTCAATCGTCGTCTTGGAAAAGAGTGATGCAATGAGTTGGTGACGGTGCACGCTGGACGGGCTTGCGGCGAGACGTAGAAGCTCTTCCACGTACTCGTCCTGCATTTTTGGTGGAAGAAGGGGGCTGTGTAGCATCGCCATCGGGGACGGACGCTGCGAGGGGTCATGACTGAGTAGTTGACGGATGATTTGCGTCTGCGCGGGAAACTGTTCCTCGTCCCAAGATGCAGGGAGCTCGATGGACGGCTGCCGAAGGTCGCGAATAAGCTGATTGCGCTCCATCGTCGTCTTGTAGTACCGCTGCGATGCGAGCATTTCGAAAAACATCACACCAAGAGAAAACATGTCGACCTTGAAGTTGTACCGCGTGCTAAGGCCTTGTTTTGCAAGTACCTCGGGCGCAATGTACGAAAACGTGCCGAGGCCCGACGTCAGCTCTTTGTCGTCGCCGCTCTGCTCGCTCGACACCGACTCGCGCATCCCCGTCTCGATCGTCTGGAGGTTGGTCGTAGCGAGGCCAAAGTCGCCAATCTTGATATCGCCATTGCCGTACATCAGCACATTGCTGGGCTTCAGGTCGCGGTGAATGATGCCGACGCTCGCAATGTGCACAAGCGCCTCGAGCATCTGCCGGAAAATATTCCAGGCCTCGTCGACGGAGAGACCACGTTCGATCGCATCACTCAGCGTCTGGTTCTCGACGTACTCCATTTGAATGTAGAGCACACGCGTCGCGCCTGTGCCGCGATCCTGCGACGAAGACATGGGCACGGGTGGCGTCGGGCTCACCAAGCTTGCGCCGCTCGACGAACTGCTGTCCGACAAGTTGGACTCGCTGCGGCTAGCCCAAAGCGCACTGCTGCGGTTCTCATTGGCTTCGCTAGCGACATTCGAGTCGTCATGGACACTGCCAAACTCAATGTACGAGTCCAGATCCGAGATATCCTGCTTGTCTGTCGACAAAAAGTCGTCAAGGTTGCTGCCTCCGCCGCCCACGGCATGCGGCGCAAAGCGGTTCAGTGCACGAATGGCACTCGCATCCATCTGCTGACTCGTCGTCATGGCCATCTCCGAGGAGGTCTCTGGCCCGATGGCCGAGAGACTCGGCACTTGCGTTTCTTCGATCCAGCACGTCACATAGCGCACGATATGAGGATGGTCGAGACGCGAAAGGGTCATGATTTCGCGCATCGTCCGCTCTTCTTCGGCCGCCGAGCTGCTGAGTCGCACCTTTTTTACAGCGTAAAAGCGACCGTCAAGCTTGTTCTTGGCCTTGACCACCACACCAAACGCGCCCTTCCCAAGGAATTCCACTTCCTCAAAGTCACTCAGATAGCGCGACACGGGCTGGTAGCTCGGCGTCGCGACGTTGCGTAGCTGCCAGAACGAACCGATGGGCTCGGGCTGAGGAGCATGGCGGGGCGGCCGCTGTGGCCGCAATGACTGATGCATCGCACGCGCTGCCACGGTACGTGCAGGCGAGACCGGCTCGACTTCGCTGTGCCATTGCGACGCACTCGTCTCGTCGAGCAATGTACGCAGCTCGGCAGCGGTACCCCGAGCCTGCGGCGAGCGGTGCATGAGCCGCTGCAGGAATGCCTTGGCTTCCCGTACTTCTTCGCCCTGCATCGAGTCCCAGAGCTGCTCTGGCGATGCATACGTATACATGACGTGCGTTCCAAACAGCATCTGGCACGCACAGCGGCCAAGGTCCCACAGGTCGCGGGGCGCATAGTAGTTGATCGGATCGCTAATCGCTTCCGGCGAGCGCCATAGGTCGGGAGCAGGCGTCTCTTCTGTACGCATCGCATTTAATGAATTCGAGCGATGCATGTCCCACAGGCGCCGGCGGTACACGGCGCCCGAGAGGCGTACTTGCTCGTGCTCCAAAAGGATGTGCTCGAGTGCGACTTGGCGGTGCACCAGCTGCGCAGAATGCAGCGCATGCAGCGCATCTAGCAGGCATTGCAGGTGCGACCGCACGCTTGGCCACGGCAGCGTGCGGCACTGCGCGAGAAGCTGGCTCATACGCCACGCACCTGCACCAGAGCGTACAATGCACAGAGCACTCGCCTGCGGAAGCTCAGGCGTACGGAGCGGGGCACGTACAAAGCCCAAGAGCGGCGCAAGAGACGGCGCACGGATCTTTTGCAGTGTGTGCAAATCCGCCTCGAGATCGTCGAGTTTGCGACTCCCAGCTGCGCCGGCATAGTACGGCGCGGTGATCGGCGTAATGTCTAGTGCCCAGAGCGTCTCGTTGGCGTCGGCAAGTTGCTCAGGGAAAGCAACAAAACTGCGAGCCAGCGGAAAAGTCTCGAGGAGCGGCCCTCGGCGCACCGGCGAGGCGGGCAGGGGCACCGAAGCCAAGGCAAATGCCTCCTGGTCGGCCTTTTCCATCTCGACGCTCGCGCTTGCCTCGGACGGGACCGGCGGCGGCGGCGCCATCGGCGTGTCGCGCAGCTTGCGCCGCTCTTCGCGGATCGCCGCTTTTTGACGTCGAGTCTCGCTCTCGATGAGCGTTGCAAGCTCACGCGAGCGCTGTTGCTCAGCTTCTGCGCGCTGCGCGTGTTCTTCTTGCACGCGTCGTTCTTCGTCCTGCTGCTCGGTCTCGGCGCGTTTTCGCATGCGCTCTTCCAGACTAAGCTTGGCCGTAGACGAGTCCTGCGCAGGTGCTGCATTGTGCACGCTAATGAATTCTTGGGCAACGCTGACGAGCTCCCAGATCATTTCGGCGCCTATCAAGCTGCGCGCCTTTCCCTGGAGCACCTCGCCCAGCTCCTCCAGGCTGCTCGGCGGCACGCCGCGCGTACGTGCATCGTTTGCACGCACATGCACAGTAGGATGCGTATTCGGATAAGTGCGCGTCAGCGCAATATGCAGCACAACTGCTACGTGCGCTTTTTGCGACTCGTCCTCTGGCCGCAGCACAATTTCATAGGTCTCGACCTTGGCGGCTGCGGCACCGTGCCAAGCCTTGGGCTGCAGAACCTGAAAGTCGGAACCAAGGATTGAGGCCATAACCTCGCGCTCGGTGCGCCGGAGCTCTGCAAGCTCATGGGCAGGCACCGGAGCCGCGCCTGCCATGGTCGCCGGAAGCACTCCGCCACGTCGCCACGTGGCTTGGTCCGTGCGGCTTGGCATGGTGCGGCGCACGGCCGGATTCAGAGACGGATGGCGCGGCCTAGGGTCGTTTTCACGGCAAGCGGGGTACACTATGGCTCCCTGCTTCGCAAGGACCTATGGTATGAAACGTGCATGGTGAAGATCCGTGCCACGTGGCCTACCCGATCCTCCTGTTGGCCACGATGGAGTCGGACGTGCGCCGTGCGAAGAAGGTAGGCAACGGCTCTGACGCAGATCCTTGACAAGTTCTGCCCTCCGGGGTCGGTCAAAGGCCTCGATAAGGTCATTCCGGCAAGCGTCATGCGCAAGGCGAAGGGAATTGCGATGTATGTTGCGGGTCTTACACAGCTTTACGGTCTACCGTATCGGGTTCCTGATGAGTGCACGGGCCGGCACCGGTGTCGTGCTCGCGAAGCTGCCGAGCGGAGGTAGGTGCTTTGGCTCATGCAGATTGGTCGCCTCCTACGGCGATTGGTATCGGCGGCCTCGGCGGCGGATTCAATGCCGGCGCCGAGATGGTCGATTGTTTGATTGTGCTCAACTCGCGCGCGGCGGTGCGCTCCTTTATGTCGGTCGGATCGCTGCAGCTCGGCGGTAACCTTGCTCTGGCGATCGGTCCGCTTGGGCGTTCCGGCGAGGCGAGCGCCGCGATGAATGCAGATATGAAGATGGCCGCCATGTTTAGCTATAGCATGAGCCGCGGCCTCTATGGCGGTGTGACGATCGAAGGCACCGCGCTTTTGGACCGCCCTGACGCAAACGCGACTGTGTATGGCCGCTCGATCAAGCCGGATGAGATCCTCAAAGGCGACGTCGATGCGCCGCCGTTTGCCGTGCCCCTGATGACGCGCCTCGAGGAGATTACCGGCGACGGTACTACGGCCGACACAGAATCGTTGCAGAGCGACTCGGCGTCGGAGCTGAGCGTACCGCCCGGCAGCGCAGCAGCGTACGCCCCTCGGACGAACCGCCGCGCGGCGCCGCGTCCGCCGACGTCGTCCAAGCCCACTCGTACTGCGGGCATGGACGATCTGGATCGCCAACTGCAGAGGACGAGCATTTCGAGCGAGTACGATAGGCCGAGCCAGTCGCGGGCGTCGTATGCGCCGCGCCCACAGGCCTCGGTCGACTCGTATGACTCGTTTGCGCGCGATGCGCCTGCAGCCGACGAGCCCTCGTCCGGTCTGAACTCGTACGCGCCGTACAAGAGCCGCCGCCCCCGCCGCCCGATACGGCCGGAGCCCGAGGACGAGTGGGAGCCTACCGCTAAGCCCGGCTCCGACGATCCATTTGCGGACCCTTTTGAGAAGCCTGCGGCGCGTGCGCCGAGTGCGTACGCCCCCAGTGACGACACCTCGTCGTTCGCCCGCGAGAGTACGGCATCGTACGCGCCGTACAAGTCGCGCAGGTCTAAAGCCCTAATTGATCTAGATCAGGACGAGGAGGATGAGGACGAGGAGCCCCCAGCCCCCGCACCTGCCCCCGCACCCGCCTCGCAGCCCCCTTCTTTGCTCCCGACCGAGCTGCTCGAAGGCGACCTGGTCGTTGCGCTGCACGACTTCGAGGCGCAGGAGCCGAGCGACCTATCGTTCAAGCGTGGCGACATTATCCGCGTGCTGAAGCGAACTGATAACGAGTCGGACTGGTGGACCGGTGAGCTGGCCGCAGCCTTTAGCAGCGAGAAGCCCGAGTCGGGCATGTACGTATCACTACTCACGCAGGTTCCCCTCGAACTATACCGAGCCACTCTAGAGCTTATGACCGCCGGTCTCTTGGACGACCTGCGCAACGTAGCGATCGATGGTCGCTTGATCGTAGCCAATCAAGGAGATGTGTACGCCCGCGTTCCACTGCGTTAGGAGGGCGACGTACCTTGGGGTAAGACCCCACGCGAATCTCGTCCTGCTTTCCGTCGCGCGTGAGGCGTTCCAAGAGCTGGGTGAGTAGGGCGACGTACCGGACTAAGTGCGCTCTCGGGCTGGTTCACCTGGACGAGGCAGCGAATCGGCTTGCGCATCGCAGGGTCGAGCCTGAGATAGGACTGGAATGCGAGAAGGAGCCCCTCAAAGATGCGCGGCACGCCCGGCAGCACGCACACGTTGCCGTTCACGCGCACGACCGGCACCCAGTATTCGCGCGTGGGAAAGATGACTTCGGCGCCCTTGGGGAAAAGCGCCATGCGCTCGCGCGCACGCACCACGTCGTCCGGGACGTTGGTCGTGCCAAGGCGGTGCGCGGTGCCCACCTGCATGCGGCGGATCGTCTCTTGGTCGTGCTCGAGCGCGACGTTTCCAAATGCCTTGGCAAGCGCCTCGTACGTGATATCGTCGGGCGTCGGGCCAATGCCGCCGCTGGTAACGACCCAGTCGTACTTGCTCGAGAGGCGCCGTGCGGACTCGGCGATCGTCTCTTGGTCGTCCGGAATGACCTCGACGTGTTTCATTTCGATGCCGAGCTCAAAGCACAGTTTTGCCAATTTGTTGCTGTTGGTATCCAGCGTCTTGCCGTTGAGCACTTCGTCGCCAATGATCAGGCACGCGGCCGTGCGCACGTACGGTGCGTCTTTGGTCACCGCCTCGACCGGCGTGGGTTCAAAGAGCGGGGGAAGCACGTCGCTTCCAGCTGTGGTAGACGACATCCGAATCGATACTCGCGCTACAGGAATCACTCGAGAAGCAAGAGGGCGTCGGGCAAGCAAGGCAGGGGCGATCCAGCGTCCGACGACCGTTCGCATCCCAAGGTCGGAGCCAACCCGCTCCCGGCCGAGTCGCGCACAGGCCAGGATTCGCTGCCTCGTCCTATTTACTTGGGGTTCGCGCGGTCGCGGAGGAAGCGGCGCAAGATCTTGCCCGAGGCGCTCTTCGGCACCTCTTCGATGACCACGACGCCGCCGCGCAGTTTCTTGTGGTTTGCGACGCGCTCGCCGACCCAGTCCACGACCTTCTTGGCAAACGCCTGCTTCTCCTCCTCGGACGCTGTCTTGGCGTTCAAGACGTTGGGGCGCGGCGCGACGTACGCACGCGGCAGCTCGGTCGCCTGTTCCTTGTCATTGACACCGACCACGGCGACGTCCGCAATGTCGGGGTGCGTCAGGATGAGCGCCTCGAGCTCAGCCGGGGGCACCTGGAAGCCCTTGTATTTGATGAGCTCCTTCTTGCGGTCGACAATGTACAGGTGCTTGTTTTTGTAGATGGCAATGTCACCCGTCTTGAACCAGTGGTCGGGCGTGAGGCACTCGTCATTGGCCGCCTTGTTGTTCAGGTAGCCTTTCATCACGATACCGCCCTGGACCCACAGTTCGCCCGGCTTGCCATTCTCGCCCTGCTCGTGAGCGACATCCTTGCCGTCGTCGTCCACCAGACGCACGCGGCAGCCCGGAACGACCGCGCCACACGAGCCCTTGTGCTGGCGGTAGTCTTGGTGCAGCGAGTAGGTCACGACCGGCGACGTCTCGCTCAGGCCGTAGCCCTGCGTGACGTGCAGGTTGGGCAGCCGGCGCTCAACCTCGTCACCGAGCTCGGAAGAAAGCGGCGCAGCGCCACACAGAGCAATCCGCAGAGAGCTCAGGTCGTAATTGGACACGACGGGGTGGCGCGCGAGGCCGAGGAGCATCGGCGGCACAACCAGCGCGAGCGTCACCTTGTACTTTTGGATCGCCGCACAGAACACCTCGATGTCGAAGCGCGGCACGACGACCACGACCATTCCAGTGAGGAACGAACCAAGGACCGTGAGGTTCAGACCAAAGATGTGGAACATGGGCAGCACCGCAATGGCGACCTGCAGGTCGCCCACGTCTCCCTGCGAGCCGAGGCGCAGCGTCTCAGTGCCGACCTTTAGGTTGTCGTGCGTGAGCTGCACGCCCTTGGGCTTGCCGCTCGTGCCGCTCGAGTAGACGATAAATGCGACATCCTCCTGCGAGTTGCGCACACGCACCGTGGGGAAGGTCTTGTCGGTGAGCGCTTTGAGGAAGTCGCGCTCGCCCGTCTTGAGGTCCGCCACGGAGTCCGCATCATCCATCAGCCAGATCGCCGGCTGGCCGTTGGGGCGGGTGAGCGAGCGCTGCGCCTTTTCAATACCTGCACGCACCGTCGGAACGATGGCAGGGAAGACAAAGGCGGCGGAAATCTCCGAATCCTTCAGGGGATGCACCAGCTCGTCCGCCGAATAGATCGGGTTCAGCGGCACGGCCACGAGACCCGCGCGGAGGATACCGAGGGTGACGGCCGTGTACAGCGTCGAGTTCGGCGAGATGATTGCCACACGCTCGCCCTCCTTGATATCGAGCGTGTTCCGCAAAAAGTACGAGACCTTGTCGGCAATCTCTACGATGGTCTTGCGCCTGTGTCAGTGGGGTGACATACGTGACACCTTTCCCATCCAGGCGGTACTGTGCGACATCTGAGTCCTTGCAGCCCGACAAGTTGCACGTAATCCAGTCATAAAGGCTGTGTGAGCACCACAACGTACTTTCCCGACGCGGTCTGCGCAGGGACGTAGGGAATGTCCGATTCCAGGATTTGGGCCATGGTGGGTGTCTAGAGGATTCTGCGGGGTGAAACCCCACGTGCGGGGAAACTCAGAAAAATGATGTTACGGAAGTGTGCGCCGCGGGCGTAGGCGGCTCGGAGATATCGTCGTCTGCAACGGACGCCTGGCTCTTATAGCCGTGCAGGCTTTCAAGGTCCGCGTCATCGTCCTGCAGACGATCACTTTTCGAGAAAGACAGTGGCGGCGCGCCGATCGCCGCGGCGCCCCACGCCGCGTGCACATCTGTAGGCGCCCGGGCGCGCCGATCGCCAGACGGATCGGCTGGGCGCTTACGCTGCCCGCGCACGTGAGGTGGCTGACTCGGGAACTGGATCATCGAGGGCTGCATGTTGGAGAGCGGCCCCTCGACGAGGAGCTGCTGCTCCTTGAAGTGCACAAGGAGATAGTACCATAGGGGGTTGCGGCTCAGCACCTTGGGATTGCCGATAATGATTAGGCCGTAGCGCGCACGCGTCAGCGCGACGTTCATCCGGCGGGGATCGCTCAAGAAACCGATGCCCTGGCGTTCGCTGCTGCGGACGCAGCTCACGAGGATATAGTCTTTCTCGCGCCCCTGGAACGCGTCGACGCTCGCCACCTCGACCTCGCGGTAGAGGTCCTTCCGCAGGCTGCCGTGCATCTGCATGTGTGTAAGCAGGTAGCTGCGCTGGCCCTCGTATGGCGTCACGATACCGATCTGCGATGGGAGTACATTCGACTTGAGCAGCGCCGTGACCATCTTTTCCACAGAGGACGCCTCGGTCCGGTTCAGGAACGAGGTGCCACTGCCCGAGATCTCCTCCTGCCCGAGGTCCTGGCGGAAGAGCATCGGTGTGCTGGGCTTGGGCCACGGGTAGTCGACGCCGCGCTGGATGCGCTCCTGTGCCGTGACGCCGTTTTGTAGTGCACCGTCGTAAAACATGTTGCTGGGAAACTCGGACAGGCAGGGGTGCATGCGGTACTGCACCTCGAGACGCAGCGGGCGGTGGCCGAGGCGGATGAGGCGCTCAAAGAGGCTGTTCTTCATACCCGCAAGTGCCGCTTTGCGGTTCATAATCACCGGGCCCAGCTGCTTGTGGTCGCCGACCAGCACCACCTGCTTGCACCCGTGCACGATCGGGATGAGCGACTCGGGCTCGGTCGCCTGCGTCGCCTCGTCGATGAGCACCGTGCGGAAGGTCATATTCGTAAGACGCACGTCGCCCGTCCCCGAGCACGTCGTGCAAATGACGTCGGCGGCGCTGAGAATGTCGCGCTCACACGCCTTCATCATCGAGCGGTACCGCCGCTCGTCGCTCGTGCTCAGCTCGCCGTGCTCCTGCTTCATCCGCGAGAGCTTGGTCAGCTCCGGCGAGGTGCAGGCCTTGGCGAGCTGCTCGTGCAGCGACAGGAAGCTGACGCGGCTGCTGATCGCCTCACGGCTGCGCGCCATCACACGCACTACCTTGAGGCCAGTCTGATGCAGCTTCTCGGTGAGCTGGTCGACGGCAACGTTTGACGGCGCACACACGAGCACCGGCCCGGGGTTCATCTGGCTCAGGTGGTAGACGATCGTCGCACTGGTCACCGTCTTGCCGGTGCCTGGAGGCCCCTGGATCAGGCTCAGCGGGCGCGAGAGCACCGACTTGACCGCCTGCACCTGCGAGTGGTTCAGCTCCGGCAGGCCCGGCACGGTGAAGCGCGCGGGAAACTCGGTGCTGAGCATGCTCGGCGGCACCGGATGCCCCAGAATTACGCGTGAGATGTACCCGCTCATGCTCTTGTTCTCCATTGCAAACGAGCGCAGCGCAAGCTGCATGCGGTCAAACGTCGTGCCCTTCCACACGAACTCGGTGGTAAAGTTGTGCGTGCACTGCGTCGGAGCGCCCGTGCCGCGGCGTAGCTCAACCGCCACCTCGGTCACGGCGTACTGCGGGACAGAAACGACCTGCACCAGTGACTCCCATGGCGCATGGAGCTCGCCGTGGTACTTGAGCTTGATCTCGTCGCCGACGGCGATGCGCACCTCGCCACTCTCGAGCTGCGGCAGCTGGAGCCAGGCAATGGGCCGCTGCGGCCGCGTCGTGTCCCAGCGCACCACGACGCCGTGCTGCACCTGGCTTTCGCGCAGCTTCTTGTCGTACTCGGCCTCGATGGTGATGAGCGGCGAATAGATCTTTTGGTACTCGTACGCGTCCACGTACTGTTGCTGTGTCTTGGCGACCGCTTCCTCGACGTGGTTCGTCTGCAAGTCTGCCACGGTCGCACGCTCGTTCTCGCGCCAGAGGTCCTCGAGCATGCTAATCTGTCGCGCGCTAATTTGACGCACGTTCTTGGCCTGATCGTTGGAGGGCACTGCGACAAACCACGGGAGAAAGGCACGGTCCTGGATAAGCGGGGACCACTGTGCCGTGTCCCACTGCATGTCCTTCGATGAAGGCGCATGCGCACACGGATTCCGGCACAAGAGCACGACGACCGCATTGCCTTTGGCAGGGATAAAACCGAGCAGGAAAGGGTTCTTGGAGCCACACGAGTAGCATTCCGGCACCGTATCGCCGAGTGGCGACTCGGGGTGCAGGCGCACGGCCTTGTGTCGCGACCGCACAAGGTGCGTCACGATATGCGACCCGGCAGTGCTTCCGCGCCCGTTGCAGAACCACTTGTCGCACTGCGTGCACTGCACGCAGCTCCGCACGTCCGCCAGGCCGCAGTATGCACACGCGTACGGCGGCTCGGGCTTGGCCGCCTCGGTATCAGAGCCAGGATCCAAGTCCGAGTCGTATTGCACGCCTTCGAGCGTCAGCTCGTGCAGCCGCTGCTCGAGCGCCGCCTCTGCAGCACGCGCCTCGTCGTCCATGGCAAAGCCGCACGTGGATGTGGAGGTTGTCCAGAGCATGCAGCGCAGTGCCTCGCAGAGCAGCCGGCGGTCGGCGGCCTTGCCGATGGGCGCGGGCGGGCATCTCCCGTCGCGCGGCGTGGGTCCCTACGCGCTGGTAGATCAGTCAGAAGTGACGGATCCCCTGTTGCAGGACGCGATCGAGCAGGAAGAGGCGGCCGAGCCTGACGCTGCCGAGGCAGACGAGCTCGCCTGGCTCCAGGCGCTGCCGTGGTACCGGCGGCCGCATCCTGCGTGGCTGTACCCGCTGACGCTGGTGTTTGCGCTGGCGGGTGGTATTCTGCTGGCGCCGCGCATGGAAATGTACCTGTCGCTGTTATGCGACGAGATGGGCATTGAACGCGGCCCGAGCTCGAGTGGCAAGGCGCATATCCCGTCCCAAGCGTGCCGCCAGTCGCCGGCGGCGCAGCGCCAGCTCTCTATGTTGCAGCTACTGATGCTCATTACCAACGGTGTCGGCTGCGCGTTCTCCGCGGGCTTTTGGTCGCGCATGTCGGACCGCAAAGGGCGGACGCGCATGATGATGGTCAACGTTTTTGGCATTTTCGTCATGGACGTCATTGTGCTCATCGCGTCGACTGTGCCGCTGCACCAGCTGCCGTTTGGCGTGTACTTTTTCGCGATCGGCTCGACGATCGAGGGGCTGCTCGGTGGCTACTCGGCGGTGAACGCGATGAGCCAGTGCTACATTTCGGACGTGACGCCGAGCGGGTCGCGCGCGCGTCTTTTTGCGCTCATGTCGGGCGTGCTGTTTGCCGGCGTCGCGATTGGGCCGACGATCGGTGGCCTGCTTACGGTCGCGACCGGCGACGTGACCGCCACGCTGTGGATCGCGACGGTGCTGCACGGCGGCATCGTCGCCTTTCTCCCCTTTTTCCCCGAGAGCCTCAACAAGGCGCGGCAGCGTGCCGCCGAGGAGGATCACAAAGAGGCGGAGCGGAGTGCGCCGGATGTCTCGTGGACCGAGCGCTTGCGTACCGCCGCGCTTGCGCCGCTCAACTCGCTGCGCATCATCATGCCCGAGCGCGCCCACGAGGGGTACACGGCCGTCCCTGGGGACGAGCACAGTGCGCCGGACGAGCACATCTCTGTCCCGTGCAAGCACCCGTCGGGGTCGTGGGACATTAATATGCTGCTCGTGTCGATTGCCTACTTCCTCGAGTCGGCCACGATCGCCATTGTGCCCACCAAGATCCAGTATGTACAGCTCGTGTTCAACTGGGACTCGGAGATGCTCGGTTTCTTTATGAGCTTTACGGCGCTGACGCGGATGCTGATGCTGGTCGTCTGTATTCCCCTGTTTATTCGGTTCGTGCACCGCCCCCTCGCCTCGATCGCGCTGCCGCAGGACGCGCAGATCGAGGCGCACGTCGACGTCCCGACCGAGCTCGACGCGGACGGCCGCGCGGTGCCCACCAACCCGCCTCGCCCGTGGACGGCGAGCGACCGGCGCGTCGAGCAGCAGTGGGCACAGCGCGCAAAGCTGATGCGCCTCATACACGACTCGCGCATGGACGTACGTACCCCAGCTCACCCAGATGCGTATCGCGATCGGCTCGTGCCTCATCACCGCCTGTGGCTGTGTCATTACAGCGACCTCGCGGAGCGCGTGGCTTTTCTTTTTCGCCATCTTTGTCACCTCGATCGGCGGCGGGGTCGGCTCGGCCGTCACGTCGCTCGGCCTCGCGCTGATCCGCAACCCCAACGAGGCAGGGCGCCTGTTTGGCGCATGGGCCGTGCTCAGCACCGTCTCGAGCTCGATCGTGGGCCCTTTTCTGTTTACCTTTACTTTTAGCCAAAGCGCTGCTACCGCCCCTTCGCTCGTATTCTACGTGGTTGTTGGTACGTCACCCGTCTCACCCAGCCATGCAGCTCCTCGCGGCGCTCGCGCTGCTCATTGTCCGCCTGCGCTCGCCCGCGAGCCTCGCGGGGCTGCCGCCCCGCCCTGGATAGTCACGTGATAGGTACACGACGCCGCGCGCGGAGCGCTTGGACTTGTCGGATGGCCGCCTTTTTCCAGAAGCAGCAGCAGGTCGCGGCGCTGGATCCCCGCCTCGGCGGGCTGATGGCCAGCGCAGGCCTGTACAATCTGCGTGCTTTGATCAAAGGCGTGCGTGCGTGCAAAACCCTCGCGGACGAGCGGTCGCTGCTGCAGAAAGAGAGCGCTGCGATCCGCACCTCGTTCAAGGACGACGATGCGTTTTTGCGGTACAACAACCTGTCGAAGCTGTTGTACATCCACATGCTCGGCTACCCCGCGCACTTTGGGCAGATGGAGTGCCTGAAGCTCGTGGCGTCGCCGCGCTTCACGGACAAGCGCCTCGGCTACCTTGGCATCATGCTCTTGCTGGACGAGAACGCCCAGGTGCTGATGCTCGTGACCAATGGGCTGAAGAAGTACGTTTTCTAGGCTAACGCAGCGACATGAACCACTCGAGCATGTTTGTCGTGGGCCTCGCGTTGTGCACCTTTGCCAACATCGCCTCGGAGGAAATGTCCCGCGACCTCTGCAACGAGATCGAGAAGCTGATGGGCAGCGCCAACTCGTACATTCGCAAGAAGGCCGCGCTGTGTGCCAAGCGCATCGTGCGCAAGGTGCCGGACCTCGTCGACCACTTCCGCGAGCGCTCGCTCCAGATGCTCAGCGACAAGAGCCACGGCGTGCAGCTCTGTGCGCTGAGCCTCGCCATCCAGATCTGCGAGACGGAGCCCGCGGCGATCTCCGACTACCGCCGCGCGACGTCGGCGCTGGTCGCGACGCTCAAGAACCTCTTGTCGACCTCCTTTTCACCGGAACACGACGTGGCAGGGATCACCGATCCGTTCCTGCAGACCAAGATCCTGCGGTTCCTCCGTGTGCTTGGGCGCGAGAGCCCAGAGGTGTCCGAGGCGATCAACGACATCCTCGCGCAGGTCGCTACCAACACCGAGGCAAGCAAGAATGTCGGCAACGCGATTCTCTACGAATGTGTCTTGACCATTCTCGAGATCCAGGCGGATTCTGGCCTGCGTGTAATGGCGATCAACATCCTCGGCAAGTTCCTTGGCAACCGCGACAACAATATCCGCTACGTGGCACTTAACACGTTGAACAAGGTCGTCTCGATCGACACCAACGCCGTGCAGCGCCACCGTGCGACGATCCTCGAGTGTCTCCGCGACGCGGACATCTCGATCCGGCGGCGCGCGCTCGAACTGACCTACACGCTGATCAACGAGAGCAACGTCACGGCGCTCATGCGCGAGCTCCTCTCCTTCCTCGAGGTCGCAGACGTTGAGTTCAAGCTGAACCTCACGACGCAAATGTGCGTCGCCGCCGAGCGCTTTGCGCCGAACAAGCGCTGGCACATTGACACGATGCTGCATGTGCTCCGCGTCGCGGGCAACTACATCCGCGACGAGGTGCTCGGCTCGTTCATCCGCCTCGTGTGCCACACGCCCGAGCTCCAGGGCTATACCACGCAGCGCCTGTACGCTGCGCTGCACAACGACCTCTCGCAGCACTCACAGACGCTCGCGTCGGTGTGGGTGCTCGGCGAGTTTGGCGAGACGCTCCTGGAGCTCGGCTCGTTTGACGACGACGGCACGCGCCGCGACGTGAGCGCCAAGAGCGTCGTTGACCTCCTCACCTCGCTCCTCGACTCGATCTACGCCGACGAGGTGGCGCGCGAGTACGTCCTGACGGCGCTCGCCAAGTTTTACACGCGCATTGGCGACCGTGTGCAGCAGGAGCGCATCGTGAGCCTCTTTGCGCAGTATAGCGACGCGGTCGACGTCGAGTCTCAGAAGCGCGCGATCGAGTACCGCGCGCTCCTCCAGCGGGGCGAGATCCGCGCCGGCGTCCTCGAGACGATGCCGCTTCCCGAGATCCGCCAGACGATCCTCGGCGCAGTGAGCGAGACGAAGCCGGTCGGCTCGACGCGCGCCGACCAGGACGCGCTGCTCGATCTGGCGGGCGGCGACGCTGCGCCGCCCGCCGCGGCGCCGAAGCAAAACACGCACGAGCTGCTTGCCGACATCTTTGGTGGCGGCGATGCGCCGCCCGCCGCGGCTGCGCCGCAGAAGTCGTCTACGAGCGACATTCTCGGCCTGTTTGACGCGCCCACGCCACAGCCCAGCGCGAGCGTCGCGCAGACGACCTCTGCCCTGCAGGACCTCGACATCTTTGGCGAGAGTGCGCCGGCTGCCCCGACGCCGCCCGAGCAAGAGGCATACAATAGCCATGGCGTGCGCGTCGCCTTTCGCGTGGACAAGAGCACGGCACAAGAGGTGCACCTCCAGGCGCGCTTCGCCGCGCAGCAGCCCATCTCGGGCCTGTCGTTCCAGGCGGCGGTGCCCAAGAGCCAAAAGCTGCAAATGTTCCCGATCACCTCGTCGAGCATCGGCCCCGGCGCCGAGGCGACGCAGGCGATGCAGGTGACGGGCGCGATCACGGGCCCGCTGCGCCTGCGTATCCGCCTTGCGTTTACTACGGAGAGCGGCGAAGCGGTGCGCGAGCAGGTCGACTGGACGCAACGTGCATAGTACATAGCTATGGCCCTTTTGCCGGGAGTGTGCTGGGTAAGCCGGGCGACGTACGCAATGATTTGCATCACATATTGGCGCTCGTCGATGAAGGACTCGTCTGCGTAAGCTTCGCGACATACCGCTGCGATCTCGCTGGAACTCGGACAAAAAGGTGAGGAGCCGTGCGCGGTTGCGCTGGAGGATCGCCTCGACCCCCGGCGACTTCTTGGGGTTCGCGACAAAGACCTTGAACACGTGAAACGCCTCGAGCTGGATGTTCTTGCTGCGGTCGCGCAAGAGGTTCATGATGCGCTTGAGGTTGCCGTCGTCGGCCACGTACCGCAGCATCATCTGGTAGTGCGCACGGTCGACAAGCATCTCGCCGAGAAGCTTGAGCGACTGCCGCTTTGCAACGTAGCTCGTCGAGTCGAGCAGGTGATTGTACATGGCAAAGAACTGAGTGAGAAAAGGGACGTACGTGCTCGTAGTTCTGCGCAATGTACTCGGCCGCGACGCTCTTGTGCCGCACGAGCGCTTCCTGGGTGAGCAGAGCGACGTACGCGAAAGTTGGCAAACGCGTCGCACGACACGCCAAACGAGCTCGTGTCAATGTAATTGGGGAAACGGTAGAAGCTGCGTCAGTCGCGGTACGTACTCCTCCGAGTACAGCAGGATCTTGGCGAGCGCCTCGTGCTGCAGCATCTCGTGCAAGATCATGCCGGTATTCAGCGCAATGTCCGCGTCCTCGTAGCCACGCAGCGCAAGCAGGACAATCGACGGGTTAGAAGAGATGTACTCGACCGTCGGAAGCCGTGTCCCAATGCTCCGCTGCAGCAGCACGGTAAAGATCTGCACGACGTCCTTGCGTGCCTGGGTAAGACGCGCGACGTACCTCGAACTCGAGCCGGGGGAGGATCACGAGCAGGTACTGCATCAGCCGGTCCTGGTATGTCTCCTGCGCAAACTGCGCCACAAGCTCAGGCACGGGCTCGTTGCCGGCCTCGCCATAGAGGATATGCTTCGCCTGCTGGATGCTCTGGTAGAGCTCCTCGCCGACCTTGCGGCGCGTCTCGGCACCCACCGTCTCGCTCAGGTGCAGCGTCCCGTTGCTGAGCTGCACGACACCGAGGCGCGCGATCGCCTCGCGCATGCTGCGCGCAAGCTCATGCGGCGTGCGCTGCTTCGCCTTGAACAGGAAATTCATAAGGAACCCCCACGCGCCGCGCCGCTTTGGCCTCCACTGCCACGTGCCATGCTCAGGAGCGCTAGCGGAGTCGTGGGCCTCGCGGTGGCCGTCGCGCTGCGCGTGGCCGTCTCGTGGGGAAGCGAGTGGGGCGAGACGCTCGTCGCACGGTCCGAGCTCGCGACGGCGATGGACCGCATCGAGCTGCGTACGTCGCAAGACTCACCCAGTGCGCGAAGCGTCGTTTTTGCTCAACACACTCCAGGTGGACCCGAAAGCGGTGTGGGCCTCGCTGTCCGTGCACCACTCGCCGCTGCTCTTGGTGCTCGATAGGCTGATCAGCGACCCGGTGCGGTCGGCATGTACGTGGATCGCGATGGACGTCACGACCGGCCTTGTGCTCGCGGCGGTCGCGTCGCGTCTCGCGCAGAACGCGGGGGGGCGCGTCAAGTACCTGTCGCCCGCAGCCGTTGCGGCTTGGTACGTCGCACGACTAACGCAGCTACTGGATGAATCCGTACGCGATTGCGTGCTGCGCCGCCAAGTCGATGGCGACGCTGCGTGTCTTGCTCGTAGCACTCTCTGTGCTCTTTGCGGTGCTCGGTACGTCGTTTGGCTGACACAGGCGCGTCGCTCCGCCTCGCACTCGTGCATACACTGAGCACGCTCCTCTTTCTGAACCCGCTCATGCTTACGCCCGCGCTGGTGCTGCTCGGCGCGGATTCCTATGCCGAGCACGGGCGCTGGCGAGCGACGTTTGGCATGCGCCGCGCCGATGCGTGGAGCGAGTGGATGCGCCGCACACTCTTGCGCATGGCCGTGTTTGCGGCCACCGGCCTCGTCGGCTCGGCGATCCTCTCGCGCGACGGCAGCTGGACGTTTGTGCGGAGCGTTTACGGCAGCCGCCTCCTTTTCGACGACCTCGCGCCGTCGGCGGGCCTAGCGTGGTACTTTTTCGTGCAAATGTTTGAGCACTTTCACTCGTTCTTTGTGCTTGTGGTCAACCTGCACATGTGGGCATATATGGTCCCTGTCACGATCAAGTACAGGAGCGATCCTTTGTTTGCGGTCACGATCCTGTACGGCATCCAATGCCTGTTTCAAAACTACACGTCGGTCGGCGATACGGCGCTCTTTATGGCGCTCTGGAGCCTGTCGTCGACACGCCTCTCGGACTGTACGTGCCGCGCCTCACACAGACCTCCGCTATCCCATGGTCACGAGCTTGCTGTTTGCCTACACGACGCTCCTCATGCCTGCATTCCACTACCTGTGGCTCTATGCGGGCTCGGCCAATGCCAATTTCTACTACGCCATCAACCTCGTGCACGCAGTCGGCATCGGCAGCCTGATCCTCGACGCAGGCTGGGCTTGGGGGCACGAGCGCTGGGAAAAGGAGCGCACGCCGGTCGCCGGCAAAGAGGGCCAGCGGCGTACCGTAGTCCAGCGCTAGATCACCTGCGGAAACCACGGATGGCCACAAGGCTCGAAGCGGACGCTGTCGAGCGCAGGATGCTCCTGAACGTACGCATCGAGATCCGCACAGAGCGTCGCGAGGCCTTGGTCGGCCGCGACGCACTCGTGGGGGCACAGGTGCGTCCATACGTCCAGCGTGCGCCGCTCCTGCGCGGCGTGCACCCTGCGTGCGCATGCCGCAAGGAGCGAACGGATGCGAGCGACGTGCTCGGTGGGCGTCTCGGCAAGGTAGATGCGTGCAAATTCGATCCACTCGGCCCACACCGCCGCAATCGAGTGGGGATCCTCGCTGCGGTGCAACACACGCAGCGACGCGGGCGGCGACCACGCAGGCCGGCGCAGCCACTTGATGCGGCGTGCAAAGGCCGCCTCGGCATAGGCGGCATCGCTGTCGCTGCGCAGCGCCCGCTCGCCGTACGCCCCGAGGTAGAGCATGGTATAGGCGTGGGCGAGCTTTGACTGTGCATGTGCTAGGGACGCCCAGCGCTGCAAGGGGCGTGCGTACGACGGCGTAGGAGAGAGTGTCGTGAGAAGTGACATACACACCTCGCGCTGCTCCTCCAGCGTCTGTGCGAGGCAAAAGTACATCGCGCCGCGCTCGGGCGGGGCATACAGCTCGAGATCGAAGCCCGCGCCGAGGATGTGCATCTGCTGAAAGAGCGCAAAAAAGTGCACCGACAGCCGCAGGATCGATGCAGGAAAGCGGGGGGCGGTGAGTGCGCGTTCAATGTCCCCTCCGAGCTGCGCTGCATCGTCCGCAAGGTCGGCCCACGCGCTGTACGCCTTGGCGAGCATGCGCTTCTGCCGCGACCGGTTCATGGCCAAGGCAGAGAGGAGCTGTACCAGCAGCCCCGAAAAGGTCTGCACAAATCGCAGCGTGCGTGTCGCAATGGTCGACGTCGGCTCGCGCTGCTGGAACCACTCGAGGCGCACGAGGACATCCTGCATCGCCACGCCGCTCAGGCTCTCGATGGCGCACAGCGCGACGTGCTCCAGGTCGCGTGTGCCGCTTGCCGACGTGCGCCCGTCGCTCATGCACGTCTGTACGAGCGAGCGTGCAAAAGGCACGACCTGGTGCGTCTGGAATGCGAGCGCGGCGTGCGACAGCAACGTAAGCCACTGCATCACCTGGTCGCTCGAGACGACGCGCAGTACGAAGCGCATGTCGGTGCGCATGATCGTGTCCCAGCGCTGCCACACCTGCTCGGCACTCGGCAAAGCGAGCGGGCGCATGGGAATGTGCGACGAGTACGTGCGGCTCAGCGTCACGTCAAAGTAGCCCAGGGCGCCAGGCGGCGCATCGCACAGGTGCGGCTCGCCCAGCGGCGCAATGGACGAGTGCGGAAGCGTCTCTGTGCCGGGCTTGAGGAGCTTCCACTGCTTCAAGCACGACTCGAGCTGGACTCCGGCGTACACGCCGTCCGGCACGTCTTTGCACAGCGATGCGAGGCACGCCAGCCAGGCGCGTTGGAACGCGAGGCGCGCGCCTATTGACGAAGCGTCCTGCGGCGCCTCGAGCGCGATGCGGCGGTGCATTGCATCGAGCTGCGTCAAGATTAGGTTGGTTTCCACGCCATCCGGGAGCGCTACGCTGCCCAGGTCGCCATTAAAGTCTTCGCCGTCGTAGACGTGCTGCCGCATAAGCTCGTGCCACTGAAGCGCACAGCACTTGGCGGTCGCAAGCAGGAACAGGGAGAGTGCGGCATGCGACCAGTGGTCCGACGCGCTCACGCCGGCCACGACGTATTCATGGTAGTAGATGCACGTATACAGAGTCTGTCCGAGCGCTGCGCCTTCCATCCATGCAAGCTCGCACGCAAGGAGGCGGTCGAGCAAAAAGCACAGCTCGTCTGCGCTCAGCGCATCTTGTACATCAAATGGCTTACTAGTCCCCTCGCGATCTTTTTCGTCAACAAGGTGCAGGGGATAGGACATGCCACCGTCCATGTTGGGGTCCATCACCTCGAGGGCGTTCATGAGCCGCTGCAAGGAAAATCCAGGCGCATATACCACCTGCTCCTGCCCAAGCGCCTGTACACTCGCCCAAAAGTCATCTGTGCGGTCCTCGTACGCGCCTGTCGCGCCGGGCGTGTGCTCTCTCGCGCCGTCCCTCTTCATGTCTCCCCCGCCATCGAGTGAGGATCGGGCAATCGGGCATTCGGGGGCGTCTCACCGTCGCCATGCCGGGCTACGACCCCGTGCGTGATACCCAAAAAGCGCCGGCTTCTCACATGTCGGATTCGCTTTCTGAGGCGAGTATGGCGGATACAACGGACAAATCTTCGTCGCCCGACACACCAAAGATGGGCAAGAATGCCATCCGCAAGGCCAAGATCAAGGCGGCGATCGAGGCCGAAGAAGAAGCCAAGCGCGTCGCGGCGCTGCCCGTCCAGGTGCCCGAAGGGGCCGAGTCGCTTCCGTACAAGCCCTCGTATCGTGAAACACCCGCTGACAGCGTTTTAGTGCCGATCACGGAGGAGGAGATTGCGCAGATCAAGGCACGGTCGCTGAATCCCCTTCGCCAGACCGCTCCCGAGCCGCCGCAACCGAGCGAGGCGGTGGTGCGCAAGCGCAGCGAGACGAACTCGCCGTCCACGGGCGCCGTTGCGGAGCACTACAACAAGCGCCGTGACGTCGGGCGCGATGCACGCGAGTCGTCCCCTATTATCCCGCTGAAGCGCTTCAACAACTGGATCAAGTCGGCGTTGATTGCAATGTATGCCAAGTCCGCCGCGGGCGCCAAGAATCAGGCGCGCGTGCTGGATATGGGCTGTGGCAAAGGTGGCGACTTGCAAAAATGGGCTCGGCAGCACCCTTCGATGCTGGTTATGATTGATATTGCCGAAATTTCTGTGCAGCAGGCGAAGGAGCGCTACGAGAGCGGCCACTTCCGCTGGCCCGCCGAGTTCTTTACATTCGACTGCTTCCAGAAGCGGCTCGAGGACGTCGTCCCGCTGCCGCTGCTCGAGCCGATGTTTGATACCGTCTCTCTGCAGTTCTGCATGCACTACGGCTGGGACACGGAGGAGCACGCACGGACGATGCTGGCGAACGTCGCACGCTACCTCCGCGTGGGGGGCACGTTCATCGGTACCACGCTCGACGCCGAAACGCTCATGGGTCGTCTGGACGCACTGCCCGACCCGGATGCCTTGTCGTTCGGCAACGAAAACTACCGCATTGAATTTGAAGAGCGCCTCGAGCCGGGCCAGAAGCCGTTCGGGAACAAGTACCGCTTTTGGCTGGAAGACGCGGTCGACGACGTGCCCGAGTACGTCGTGGACTGGGCCATGTTTGAATCCATCGCAGGTGAGTATGGCCTCCAGCTCCAGTACAAGGCGCGCTTTGACCAGGTACTCGCGGATGGCTATGCCAACTCGAACCTGCGCGCGCTCCTTGAACGCATGCGTGTCATCGATCCTCAGCTCGCCGCCACGGGCGTCGTAACGCCGGATATGCCGTCGCCCATGTGGGACGTTTGTACGTTGTACCTTGGTTTTGCGTTTGAAAAGGTAGCTACGTAGCCACAACGTGGGCGCAACGGGGACACAGCACATCGTGCTCGGCGCGTTGGTGCTTCCAGCACCGCGGGCACTTTTCCAGCGGCGAGGGGCGCATATAGACTTGGCCGTGCGCCGTCGCACTCGAGCGGTGCCATGCGCCGTCGGTCGGGACCTGTGCAGGATCCGTGTGCACACCGAGCGAGGCGACCATAAACAGGTCGGCGAGGTGGTCTGGGTCAGTCGAGCGACGTACCGTTGTGTTCGTGGAGCACCGCTGCCGTCTCAGGGGACACGACGAGGTCCACAGCACATTCCGGCGCAGACTTTAAGAGCTGCTCCTCTTTGCACTTGGTCAGCAGCACATAGACGTCTGAGCGCAGCTGCAGCACCGTCTGCATGCGCTCGGCGAGCGGCGCATCATGCCATGCGGCGTCGGCCGGAGCCCAGGCCTGCTGGAAGAAGGAGGGGATCGCGTCGCCTTCCTTGGGGTCGTCTGCGTGCTCGGCACGGTACCAGTGAATGTCCTCAGCGAGGTGGGGGAGAAGGGGGGCAAGGATGCAGGTCGTGGTATACAGAATGCGGTCCATCACTGCAAGGATCGCAGGGCGCGTCGCGCCGCCGGCATACAGCGGATCTTTGGCCACGTCCAAGTACAGGGCCGAAAGCGTGGTAGTGACAAACTCGTTCAGGCGGCGCGTGACCTTGGCAAAGTCAAACTTGGCATACGCCGCACGGCATGCCTCGTCCAGCACGTACAGCTCATGCAGCACGTACCGGTCTAGCAGCGTACGCTCCGCAGGAAGCGCAACGCCAGGCGCAACGCCGCCAAGGTTCGCAAGCAGGAAACGCGCCGTGTTGCGCAGCTTGCGCACCTCGTCGCTCGCGTGCTTCATGATCAGGGGGCTGATGGGAATGTCGCGCGTATAGTCCGTCTTGGCCGCCCACCAGCGCAGCACGTCGGTACCAAGCGCAGCGACGCCTTTCGACTGGTCGCCGTGCAAAAAGGTGCTCGGCACCACGACGTTGCCGAGCGACTTGGACATTTTGCGGCCCGCATCGTCGACGACAAAGCCGTGCGTGAGCAGGTGGGCGTACGGTGCCGCGGCCCCATCGCCGCACGCGGATTTGCGCGTCAAGAGCGAGGACTGGAACCAGCCGCGGTGCTGGTCCGTGCCTTCTAGATAGACGTCGGCACACGGTTCGGACGAGCACTGCGTCGCGCCGAGTGCATTTTGCAGGACGGCCCACGAGGATCCGCTGTCGAACCACACGTCCAACGTATCCTTCTTGACCATCCACTGCGTGCCGGGCGTTTGGTAGGCGGGTGCGACAAACGTCTCGGGCGGCAGCGTCCACCACACGTCCATCGTGCCGTGCTCACGAAAGACAGCAAGAATATGCTCCACGTTCTCCTCGCTAAGGAGCGCGTCGCCCGTCGCGGCATTGTACACCACGGGAAGCGGTACGCCCCACGCACGCTGCCGCGAAATGCACCACTCCGAGCGGCGGCCGACAAGGCTCTGCAGGCGGTTGCGGCCGGTCGCCGGCACAAACTGCACGGGCTCGAGCGCCGCCTGGGCAGCAGGACCGACATGCGACAGGTCGGCAAACCACTGCGCCGTCGCACGGACCAGGAGCGGCTGCTTGGTGCGCCAGTCGATGGGGTAGCTGTGCCGGTACGGCTGCTCACCAAGCAACATACCGTGCTCGTGCAGGAGCGCAAGAATGGCCTGGTTGCCGCCATACAGCGCTTCCTGGCCCTCGAGTAGAGCAATGCCTTGCTGCAGCGCAGGTGTCGTGCCGAGGCCTTGCTCCGGGACAAAACGGCCGTGGTCGTCGACAGGCGACACCAGGCCTTGCTTTGCTAGGCGTCCCGAGTCGCGCCAAAGATCATAGTCTTCCTGGCCGTGCGCAGGGGCCATGTGCACGATACCCGTACCCGACGTCGTTGTCACAAACGGCGCGGCGAGAATTTCGCGCGTCTCGTTCGGGGCCATTAGGCCAAACGTGTACGTGGACCCGACGAGGTCTGTGCCGTCAAAGGACGTGATTTCTTCCGTGTCGCCGAGGCGTGCGCGCTCGCCTTTCACGGCGAGGCCCAGCGGAATGTCGTGCAGCGTTTCGCGCAGCTCGCTGGCGACAATCAGGTGCTGGTTTTGGGGAGTGCGCACCACCGAGTAGCGCGCCTCTGGAGACACAGCCAGCGCCATATTTCCGAGGAGCGACCACGGCGTCGTGGTCCACACCGCAAGGGAAACTGGCGCATCCGTCCCCAGCTTGGCGCGCAGCGCATCTGTAGGCTGCAGCCCAAATGCCAGATAGGCGCTGCGCGAGCGGTGGCGCTCATCGTACTCAATTTCCGCCTCGGCCAGCGCCGTGTGTGACGAGGGCGACCAGTACACCGGACGAAAGTGCTGCTCAATCAGCCCCTGGCCGACCATGCGTGCAAACAGCTCGAGCTGTGTAACTTCGTACGAAAAGTCCATGGTGCGGTAGGTGCAATCGTCTGACCAGTCGGCCATGATGGCAAACTCCTGGAACGCGTCGCGCTGGCCGGCCATTTCTCGGTAGGCGACCTTGCGTGCGGCCTCGCGGATTTGCGTCGAGGTCATTTCTTGAATTCCGTGCTGCTTGGCCTCGGCCACTGCCTTGAGCTCTATCGGGAGGCCGTGGCAGTCCCAGCCCGGCATGTAATGTACGCGGCGCCCTTGGAGGATTTGGTACCGGATAATAAAGTCTTTGAGAATCTTGTTCAGTGCGTGGCCTGTGTCAGCCGAGCGACGTACCCATGTGCAGGCTGCCGTTTGCATACGGCGGCCCATCGTGCAAGACAAACTCACGCTCTCCCTCGCCGAGGTGCTCGCGCTGCCAGCGGTACAGGCCGGTGGTCGTCGCGTGCCGAAATTTGGGCTCGCGTTCGCTCGCGCGTGCGCGCAAGCTAAATGCTGTCTGCGGCAGGCATAGCGTGTCGCGGTACGTATGCTCCGCCCCTCCTTTCTTGGCCGATGCCAAGAGGCGCGCAGACGTGCACAGCGTGCGCATCCTAGCCGGGCAGCGCCCCGCCCACCACACCATCCGTGCGAAATCGAGGAAGATGCTGAGTCAGCAAAGATCCAAACGACATCGATAGGCGTTCTTTTTCGGTATGAGCGACTGGGGTAGGTAGCGCGCATCTTACGCAGAAAACGACGAAGAGGTGCAGCCTGTGGCCCGTGCTGTGGGCCGCCGCCGCTTTGAAGACGAGGACAAGGAGGAGGAGCCGGTACGTTGCCTCCCTGACGCAGGATGACTGGGATGCGGAGGAGGAAGAAAAGCCTAAGCCGGCCCCCAAGCCTGCGCCGAAGCCTGTCGTGAAGCCCGGCAAGGCGAAGAAGAACCTCGGCAAGGGCGCCGAGGTCAATCGCCGTGGTGTCGCTGGCGAGGAGACTGGTCTCGAGGACTGGGACGGACCCGTGGACGAGGCCGAGCGCCGCCGTCGCGAGCGCGAGGCCGAGATGAAGTCGGACCTTGATAATGCCGCCGCGCTCCTCGGCGACGCGAGCCTTTCGGAGCCGAAGGATGATGCGAAGCCCTCGGTGCCCGTGCCGTCGAGCGGCCTCGCCGGCGCGCAGCCCTCGACCAAGGCCGAATGGGAAAAATACGCCGACGAGGTGTACGAGAGCTTTATCAAGCCCAAGGCCGGCCGTGCGGGCTTTGACAAAAACTTCTTCCCTCACTTCCTTGCGCTGCTCACCACGAACGGTCTGCGTGATGTGGACATGCGCAAGGGCTCGACCAAGCTGCGCGAGCTCGCCGAAAACAAGGTCAAGGCCGACCAGGAGCTGAAGCGCACCGGCGGCAACGCCAAGCGTCCGGTCACGAACAAGCCCAAGCAGGTGGGCACGTCGAGTGCCAAGAACACGTACGTACTTTCGCTAATGCAGGGTCGACTTGGAGGCGTACGGCGGCGAAGCGCTCGACGACGACGACTTTATGTAGTCCAGTCTACAGGTATACAGACGCATCTACTCACGATTGCGTAATGAGCATCGCACGCAAGGCACGCAGAGCATCCAGGCCCCACGCACTCCACTGCTCCAGCAGGCTCTGTGCACGTCCCCAAGCCTCGTCGAGCGGGACAGGAGTCGCTGGCGAGGCGGAGGATCCTTCCGAGGCACCTGCAGCCGGTTCGACCGTGAGCGGCAGGTGTGACGCGCTGTCCGGCACCTTGCTGTGGTGTGACCGCGCGAGGAGGTCGTCCACGTCGGTGACGTGCGCGTGCTGGTCGAGCTTCCAGTTGTGGGTCACGACGCAGTCGCGCGCATCCTGCGCCAGCCAGTAGTACCAGTACAAAGAGATCGGGACCGTGCTGAGGTGCCACAGCGCGTGCGCGTCAATCAGGCGCAAAATTGGCGGAAAGTCGAAGAGCTCGAGGCCGGGCGCGCAAAACATCACCAGGACGAGCAGGACGAGCTGCTGCTGCTGCGACGGCGAAATGGTCCGCCAGTTCCGGGCGTGGCCGTGGTCGTGCTCGTCGTGCTTGCTGTTACCCGACACTGCACCCACCTGCGCGTCGCCTCCGAGGAGCACGGCAAAGGAGTGCACGGTGCGCGGCGCAAACGCCGCAAGGAGCCACAAGAGGTTGTGCAGCACGCCGACCGTGAGGCACGCAGTCATGTTGTACGAGTAGTCCAGGCGCCGGTGCGAGAGGAGGTACAGCACATGCAGCACCCACGCGCCGATGCACCCGACCATCAAGCGGTGGTAGAGTACGCTGCCTTGTTTCGCGTGTATGACACGGCACAGCGTGAAAAAGAAGCCCGACAGGAGCACGGCTGCAGCCATAAAGTAGTCAAAGCGCTCCGTCCACCACAGATCGCGAGTATGGAAAATGGCACTCGCGCCCCACGCGACACTAGCAATCACCGCATGGCGCAGGTAGGTCGATTTCAGCGGAAAGGTCCCTGGCAGGAGGTCGAGCAGAATGTACCTGTACGCATAGAGCTGCACGCCGAGGTTCATGAGCGAAAAGAGCACAGAAAAGGGCTCCTGCATGCCGAGCACACGTAGCTGCGCCCACTTGCCAAAGAACTGCACCGTCTGCTTCTCGACGGGGTGCATAAAGTAGAGCTCGGCGTGGATGCGCTCCTCGGTCTGCCGTCGCACTTCGCTCTCGGACAGCAGGGGCGCAGGCGGCTTGAGCATGAGGGGGACACACTCGCCGTCCGCGTCGGAATATGCGTCGCCGTCGCACGCAGGGTCCAGGCTCTGGCCCGCTTCCTGCTGTGCGAGCTGATTGCGCCAGCGGTCGTGCTGTCTGCGCAGCTCAGCCTGCTCGCTGTTCAGGCGGTCGTACATCTGCTCCCGTAGGTCCTGTACGCGCTTGCGCGCCTCGTTCGTGATGCGATGCGTGCAGTGATACTCGCAGTTCGTCTCGCACGTCCAGCCGGTCAGGACCAGGTACCACGGCAGAGGGTCAGACGGCACAATTGTGTCGTCCGTAAAGGGAAGTGGCTTATGATTCCGGCATGTATCCGTCTTGCATGACGCGACGCACCGCTGGAACTTGGGCGACTGGTCGCCGACAGAGCCCAGGACCAGACCCGGCAGCACCGCCAGTGCCAGAGCGCTCAGGACAAGGACGCGGAGTACGAGGACGCGGCCTGTCATAGTATATGCGTCGTCTGCTGGACGCAACACGCTCGTTACGCGAGTCGGATCGTTCCTGTTCCACTCACCGCGCCAATAGGCTCGGGGGACGGCAAGCGCGCAACCGCCGTCGCGTGGCTTGTTGGCGGGCCTGCTTGGCACAGTAAATGCCACGTGGCCTGGGGTATCTCGGGGGGGGACTACAGGCTACGGGGCAGGCGACGCGCCGGGGCCGGGGGGGGCAGCAAACACCTCGGAGCTCCATGCAGGCGTCGGGGTGGCATAGGAGCCGTTGGCTTCGTGCAGTGTACCAAGGATTTGGTTCTTGCGCGCTTGCGCCGCCACGAGGCGCTCGGCGGCGGTGCCGTGCTTCTCGCCGTGGCGCGCGTCCTTCTTTTCGGCATAGTCGACTGTCATCGGACGGTTGGCAAGGTACTGGTTGTTCAGGGCTTCGATCGCAGCGTCGGACGCCTCAAACGAGTCGAACGACACAAATCCATAGTTCTTTGATTCGCCCGTCGCAGGGTCGCGCATGATCTGGGTGAGCAGTAGAACGTACCTTGGGAGTGCCGAGGATCGTGCCAAAGGTATTAAAGGTATCATACAGGGTGCGTTCGTCAACGCTCGAGTCGAGGTTGCCGATGAAAAGGTTCGCACCGATGTCCATCGGCTCTTTGGTATCGGCGGCCGCCATATTCACACGAATTGGCTTGCCAAAGAGCTTGATTCCATTCAGAATAAGACACGCGTACTGTGCGTCGGTCTCGGTATGGAATTCGGCAAAGGCAAAGCCCTGGTGCAGCTGCGACACGCGGTCTTTGGGCATATTCACATGGACGACATGGCCGGCCTGGTACATCAGCTCCCACATCAGCTCGTCAGTGACGCGGTCATCCAAGTTGCCGACGTAGCATGTCGCGTCCTGGTTCCGCTCAATCTCACGAGACATGGTCGCGGCGAGCGTCGCTTCGCCCGATGAAGGCTGCTGAGTCAGCAGAGGGGAGAAGAGGCGCGCAGAAAAAAATTCGGGTTCTCTTTGAACATAATCCAAGAAGGTACGTCGCCCGAAGGGTGGCCGACTTACACCAGACACAAAGTTCGGACCCGGCGACTAGTACCGTGGCTCCGCGTTCCCGTCTTCGAGAGTCGAAACCTGTCCTACGGGATGGGCAGCGGCGTGGACGGCGTAGTCACTTCCTTGGTTTATGCCGCTCTCCTTCGGGATTGAGCGACAGGTCAAGTTGAGGGGCCTGCGTCGAAAGCGCCGCTGGGTCGCTTGCCCTGGTTGGCTTCGGCTACCCTGCCTCGCACGAGAGCGGGTTGGGCACTGCACCGATATTTTCAAACGTGGGTCAGAGGAATTGGTATGTTGCTCCCTCTTGCCTTGTTTGTTGCCTGTTGGGCAGTCTATCTGCTTCGCTATGATGTGTACAACGTGTCGCCCCAAACTGTAATCACATTGATGATCGACCAAAGAAGAATAGCCAAACACAACCTTCGTCTCTGAGCTACACGGGCAGCAAACTTGGCAAGCTCTACGGACATTGCTAACACACAGGATAGTCTTGCACAGTTTAAAAATAGGGAGGCTGTAGATACGGGATACAATGCAATGTGTTATAATGAAAACATAAACGATCGTGGCCTGAATAGAACTTGGCTGCTGCTGAGAGGGTGGCCTGCGTAGCATAGCCCATCTAGATTACATAGCCTATCGACATGCGTCAGACAAGGGCTGCGCGCTGAACGAGAAGTATGGGGATGCATGATCATTTGGCCGAACTTTTCTAGTCCCGCACTAAGCCCGAAACGAGTGAGGATGGAGGCGCACTCCCTATCAACAAACGAGCTGATTTATGCCGTACGGATGTGCTTCGAGTTTTATGGCACCCGTCTAATCTGAAGAGTCGTTTACATTCTCTGCCCTAGTTACGAATCCTACGTAAATTAGACGGTAATCCACAATCAGCGTATCGCCTACGCTCGCAGATCGATGGTCAGCCGCAGCATGGCGTCGGAATCGTTTGCGCGGCTGCGGTGTACCCCACAATGTATATAGTCGCGGCCAATAATTGGAAATAAAAAGTGCGCCTAGTGGCATATGGGATTAAACCTGCAGAAAATTTGGTTCGTGACCAATCCCCTGACGCGCCCCACTTGGGTCTCGACGCGTCAGATGCGCTTTGCAAAAAAAAAACGCGCCGGGGAAAGAACCTGGCTGAGCGCGAAGGCTCTTTCAAAACGGAGCTCAGCTCTGAACAGTAGCCCCACACTTGCGACACCATGAAGCTGCGCCACAAAGTGTATGGTTCACCCGTGGGTATCGTTACCTACCTGGTGGCGATCCTCGCCTCTATGGGTGGCTTTCTTTTCGGATGGTATGTTATTTTCTTGGAAGGATGGTTGTTGACACCGATGCAGGGACACGGGTCAAATTGCCGATCTCATGCTCATGGAAGACTTTATGATCCGCTTTGCGGAATACCACCCTGACCCTACGAACCCAGCTGCGTTCCCTTTCAAATGGAATTCTTGGTACCAAGGTCTCATTGTGGGTCTTCTTAGCATTGGTGCTATTGTGGGAGCGCTGTGCGGCTCGCCCGTCGCCGACCGCTTTGGCCGCAAGATTGGTATTACCACTGGTTGTGTAATCTGTCTCGTGGGTCTTATTATCCAGGTGTCCTCCGTGAGCGCCTGGCAGCAAATTGCCATTGGCCGTCTGATCGTCGGTATTGCAATTGGCTGGCTTAGTGCGGCTGTCCCTCTTTACCAGTCCGAAACGGTGCCCCGCCAGGTGCGTGGTGCACTCGTCGGCACCTACCAACTGTTTGTTACGCTTGGCATTCTTTTGTCTTATGTCACTTGCTATGGTACGCGGTACTACAGTTCCGGCGGCTCTCTTCAATACCCTCAATGGCAAAAGCAGCCCACTTCACTCGGTCTTAACCCATCGTCGGCCCAATGGCGCGTTCCGATTGGTCTTGGCTTTGCCTGGGCGCTGATTTTGGGTGTGGGTATCTTGTTCTGCCCGGAGAGCCCGCGTTGGCTCGGGTCGCGTGGCCGCTACGATGAGATGCTGCACGTTTTGGCCATGGTCCGTGGCGTGGAAGATAACGATCCTTATGTTTTGACTGAATTTTACGACATTAAGCAGGAAGTGCTGGAAGACTCGAAGGTGGAGCAAAAGGGCTGGCTCGACTGCTTCCGCTGGGAAGACAAGACGCTGTACCGCACTGTTCTTGGTATGCTCCTTCAATCCGGACAACAGCTTACCGGTGCCAACTACTTCTTCTACTATGGTGCTACCATTTTCCAGTCGGTCGGCATCAGCGACTCGTACATTACCCAGATTATTCTTGGTGCTGTGAACACTGGTACTACCTTCTGGGGCTTGTACGCTCTGGACCGTTTCGGTCGTCGTATGTGTCTGCTTGTTGGTGCTGCCTGGATGGTGATGTGGCTCATCATTTTCGCAACGGCCGGTGTTGTGGGTAAGCCCATTGCATTCCACCTCTCGGGTGAACCGCCGAACCCCGCCCACTCGGACGGGTACAACAAGTCGATCGGCACACTGATGATTTGTTCTGCTTGCTTCTACATTCTCGCATTTGCTAGTACCTGGGGCCCCGGTGTGTGGTCGGCCATTGCCGAGTTTTGTGCTCCTCAGACGCGTACCAAGCAATACGCCTTGGCCACGATGAGCAACTGGGTCTGGAACTTCTGCATTGGGTTCTTCACCCCGCCTATCACCGGCGACATCAATTTCTACTACGGCTACATCTTTGTTGGATGTAATGTGGCCAACTTCCTCATTGTATACTTCTTCCTCTACGAGACCAACAACCTTACTCTCGAGGCTGCCAATGACATGTACCTGGACCCTAACGTCAAGGCATGGACTTCGACAAAGTGGGTTCCGGAAGGATACGACACTCGTCTCGGTGTCAAGCAGGATGTGGAGACGCGTGTTCAGGAGGTGGGCGGTGTTGCCGGCCTTCCAGACCCGGATATGCAAAACAAGGCTAGTGATCTGCGCGTGGGCGACAAAGATTTCTAGATAGACTAGTACTATAATTCTTCTTCCCATTATAGCGTATGCATTCGGAAGAAAGTTATGCTTAGCACCGCTCGGAATGATTTTATCGGTACACGGAGTCGCAAGCACCCATCTTTTAAGCGATCTGCATAGGAACGCCAAAGGGCGGTGTACGGCGGTGTTAAGCGCGAGTATGATTATTTGCAAATGAACCCTGCACGCTGCACGCTAAATATAGGATAGGTACAACACGTGGCAGCTGTCCAGTAAGACCAATCGAGTGGAGAAGCTATTAGAATTCAGGGCGGCACATCGCCTAGATGCCGCTTGCGAGATAGGTCTCGGTACTCCATGTCAGACAATCCAGTGGGGGGGAACTGAGAAGCGTAGCAGTCCATAGAACGCTTCGAAAAGGACACTCCATCCTTATAGTCTGCAGAGACCAGCTCTGCGTTACTCCAACGCCGACCGGGGTAAAATCTCGACGGGTCGCTGTCGTCAGGGTGGGTTGGGTAACCAAGCGAAGGGTTGCCCACAGCCTCCCGACAACGAAGCTGTGAGTAGCGTGGGACGGCGCTGGTGCGCGGCGAAAGACCGACACCATCAGGAGTCAGGTCAGCATGACGGTAGTTGTACGTTTGAGGCGAGCTGCCGCTATAGCCCGTGAAGTAGCTCGATCGACTCTTTTTTATTGGCCGCGCGTATCCATCGCCCCGGTCAAGATTGGTTGGTGGCAATGACCTTGGCGAAGGTTCCAAGGCACCCGAAGACTGAGTTTGTTAGTATATCATGCGAAAGAAAACGTACTGTATATGCGCCTTCATGACCCGTTATAGAATCCGAAGTTTTATCTTGCAAAAAGGACGGGTGACCAACAACGGAAGACCTCCTTTGCGTACCTGGTGAAGCATTAGGGAAATGAGGACCAGAGGAAGGACGCTTAGCGTTAGGGCCATTCCAGGGAGGTGGCGAACGTGCGTCGGATTGCACGTACGGTGCGAACTTGTTGGTGCCAAAGTATGGCCGGAAAGAAGAGTGAGAGGACCCAGAAAAGTACGATGAACCGTTGCTTTCACCCGAAGTCGTATAGCCATAGGAGCCATTCCCAATAGGCAGTGTAGCGCGGCGGTCATTGAGCGCTGAAGGAGAGCGCTCAACTTGAGGCGCAGGACATGTCCTAGACGAATAAGGACGCGAATCATTAGGGACGCTCGGAGTGCCTAGTTTCGTAGAAAGTTCAGACAAAGGCGGCAAAGCGGAAGTAGACTTAGGCTCTGCTGTGAAAGGTGCGTTCGTGGACCCCCTGGAAGAATAAAAGCTAGGCGGTGAGACAGGGAGCGGAAGAGTCGAACCGGTCGGACTCGTCAGGTAAACCCCACTGCGATGGTAGGCAGATGATGGAGGAGATAACCTGCCCGAAGGGTGGTGCGCGGGATGCGTGGTAGAGTGGAACATCCGCGGCACTGACTTCGACCGCAAAGGTGGCAAAACAGGCATGTTGAGACTCATTGGGATTGCCGAAGGAGTGCCTTGACTTTGGCGACGACCATCCTCAAGGTGGTACTCGGAAGGTTCCGGGATACTCAGCAGAGAGCTCACAGCCACACTTCCCTTGGGAGAAGCGGAAGATTTTTTCTCTAAAGCACGAGGAGCGCTAGATTTCTCTTTAGCCTTGGACTCGTCATCTGTTTTGGCAGCATCGGCTGAAACGACCTTGGCATAGGATCTTTGGCTCTTTGCTGCCGATGCAGCCAAGTTTGAATGGAGCACGGTAAGTTTTCGGAGAATTTCTTCATTGCGTTCCGGAGTGTCTGAATGCACCGTTTGGCAATGTTGTCGAAGGTTGTCCAAACGGGAAAATGCCTTAAGACAGTGGCACTGAAACGGACGTTCACCCGTGTGCTTTCTGTAGAGTCATGTTAGTATCTGTTTCGAGGACAAACCGAGTATAGCCCGTGACAACCTACCTGACATGTCTGGCGAGATGTTCACTACGCGTGAACACCATGTGACAGTCGCCGAATCCAGAGCATTGAAACACAGTAGCGTTACTCCCAGTTCCACTACTGCTGTTTCCTGTATTATTGCCTGGATTCGCAGTACCGCCTTTCTTCTCATTCCAACGTGGCTGTTTGACAGCCCGTGAGGCATTTTCTTCCATGGGTGCAGCCGCCTCGGCACTTCCCACCGATTTAGGGGAGACGGGCTGCATGTTGTAAGCTCAGTTGTACGAGCTAGCGGAAGTCACAAGATAAACCTATCCAAATATGGACGGTGCCTAGTGCGAGCAAATTCAGCTCCTGTCCGACAGTAGACGGCAAGCGACTGTTCCTGGACTTGAATTCCGGGCAAATTGCCGATACAAGCGAAGCAATCCGTTATAGGTACAAACATATGCGGGTCATCAGATCGTGCAGATGAATAACGTGCTTCTCGCTTCAATAGCTATATTCTTGGTAGAGCATTACACGCCAAGCCCTTACTCTGGCGCACGCCCGCATAAGATCGACGTGGACATGCATGCGCCGACAGGTAAAAATAGCTCTGAGTGCAGATAAGCAGAGGATAGCGCTTGTAGCCCATTTGGGAACTACTAAAAAAAGAACGGCCCAGTGCACAGTCAGGGCGTACCTAATTCCTGCGCCCCAATTTCGCTGCCTCTCATCCATAACGCACCCCGCGTTGCCAATTCCCAAAAATTCAATGCATTACCTGATTGGCTGAAAATATGGATCCAGTTCGCTGCAAGTCCAACTTCGCTCCGGTTTGAATGGAATGATTTCTCCGCGGATGTGGGAGAAATTGGACAGAAAACCGCCCGGGAACCTGCATGGCAGGAAAGGCGCTAGGGAAACTAAAATCCGTGAGGGGATTGGCTGGTCACCCATTTCTCGTTGTCAATGTACAGAATGCAGGTGTACGTGGAATGTAGGCGTACGTGCACGGACAAAATTTGGAGAAGCGGCCCATTCAGAATGGCGTGGGTCACCCCTGATATAATTTGGCTATGTCTGTGCGATGCTTTGCAAATAGCCGAAGAGATTGCCACACTGCTTTTTCTGGCCTTCAAAAGCTACCATATCGAGCCAGAGTGTTTGCATCGCTTAGTTTATTTACCAAGGAGGTAGACAATCTCTGGTCCTCCTAAGTTACTTATACGAGCGCCCGGTTTGGGTTTGCCATTCCTGTAACCACCTGATGAACTGAATCTGAAGGACCGCATCTCCAACATGGCTGTTGGCATTCAGGCGAACCAGCATATCAATATACCTGATTGGACAACGATGTCTTTACCTAACATTGAACAGCTCAACCAGATAATCCCTAACTACTACGCTTGGCGCGCAAGGGAACATCTGGCCGACAAGCCAGCTGAGCCTGTACCTGAGGACAAGCCTGCACCTACACTGCCCAAGATTATTACGACAGGAAGCGCAATGAACCAACCGCCACCTGCAGAAGTTGCTCAAAACAAGGATCCCCAGCCATCCAGTAACCCCACACGTGAGGACGAGAAGATTGCTTGGGACGCAGCTGAATCGTCTGAATGGTGCGCCCAAATGGTCTGCTACCTTTGGTATTCCAAATCTTCGTCTTTGCCAAAGCCTGGGTCTGGGCCCAGTGTCGCTGGTCGGAAACGACCAGCTATGGACCATGATGTAAATGAGCGACTCGTGTCACCGAGCATGCGGCAAAGCGTCCACCGGCCTTCTGCATCTACTTCTGTCTCGACACAGGCGGGTCACGATGGTGTCTCGGCTCCGTCACGCAGCCAGCTTTTCCCTACAGAACGTTTCCTTCGCTTTGTCAAGAACATTTTACGCATGACGCAGGTATCACGGTCGGTGATGGCGATTTCGCTACTCTACATTTACCGACTGAAAGTCTCTCACGAATCGCTGCAAGGCCAGATGGGCAGCGAGTTCCGTCTTTTTCTTACCTCATTGGTGCTTGCGAATAAGTTTTTGGACGACCATACCTACACAAACAAAACCTGGTCCGATGTCTCTCATATTCCGCTTCAAGAGATCACCAAAATGGAAATGCAGCTTTGGGGCGGAATTGACACCAATGCAAGTGTGAGTCCATCAGAGTACCGCTGGTGGCAAACGACTTTAGAGAGACTCTATGAACAGCGCAGCATGGATCTGAGATGGCTCACTTGGTCGGAGATGGCTTCTACCATTACCCCAGAAAATCCTAGGCGCACTGGGTCATCACCTGTAAGTGCCACATTGCCTATTTCGCCGCACATTGGTTCGATGGTCGAAACGAGACTCTCACCATCGTTTCATCCTAGCATGAGCATGAACTCTCAATCGGAGTTGTGGACCGCGAAACGACGACGTTCAAGTGAGTCGAACGAACTCAGCAAACCTAAGCAAGTGTTGCGTGATCCAGCATCAGGTTTGGCGCGCATCAGCGACGCACCGGACAGGGGTGTCTCCTCCACCTTGCACGTCCCCGGCGTTGTGGCCCAACCTATGTGGTCCAACATGGCTATCGATTCGAGCAATGTCAACTCGTTCGGAAAAAGAGGTATTGCAAGTGAAGGCTCAGGTTTCGATGCCACCTGGAAAGACGATGCTACAGGATCGTACTCAACCAATGACCGGCCGAGTGGGTGGAATGGCAACAGCCATGCCACTCTTCTGGGACGTTCTAACCCCGAACTCTTTTTACCTGTCAAGCCCTATTCACCGTACGTTACGCCGCAAGTGGCAACACACTCATCTTCGCCAATGGTATTTGGCTATTACCGATTGGCAGCAGGATACTCGCATGGTATTCCCGCATTTCGATCCATGGACCCCAACGGCCACCATGCCAACGCCATGGTGAATACGCTGGAACGCTTTTCTGGCAGATATACAAATGCCCACTACGCCAACACTCCCAATTCAGCTCCTATTCCTCAAGCTACCCCGGACTATATTGTGCCGTCGCCTACGCACAGCTGCAGTGGCGCAATTAACTCTCACTCTGTGGTTCCCAACTGGTCCGGCGCAATGGAAAGCTCTTCAAACCCAACCCTGCCTTTCGTGGACAGCTCCACATCGCCGGTTGGGACGATGGGTGAAGCCCTGGTCTCGAATGTGAATTTGGGTGCTGCGCACCCTACAATGTATAACTACTATTTGGAGCCCCATGCGCGGTCTTCTGGAAAGATGGCCGCGCCATCGCCGCTGCGTTGCTCTTTTCATCAGGAGCAAGAGAACTAACTGGGTGTTTTTTCCTTGTTTTCAATTTGTACACTGTTGGGACGCAGTCGCTGTAAATATTCCATGTAAACTAGCATTCCTATCTCTATCCAATTTCCGATTTGGGACACCATGTACGACTTGAAGCATAATCTGTCGCGATAAGTTTTTTCCTTAGGGAATTTGAGGGATTTGTATGTGTACGTGGTTCTACGTCCGTGAAGCTGAGTGTCAAGCAACGGAGCTATATTGGTCATGCATAGAACAGCAAACTCTGCGACTACCTGCATACGCTTACAGGTGGTGCCTGGCCTCCACATAGACGTGGTTGCAATCGCCGCGACGTCCACGTGGCATCTACGCACCCTTGCGACGCCAGGTCCAGGCCGGAGCCGCACGGTGGACGGAAGCAGCGCTGTGGAGATCGGAGACGAGCAACATTGTTAGCAAAAACCGCATCCCGCGATGGTTTCTTCTCATGATGGTGGGCCACCGAGCCAAATATCACTGCGCAGCGGGATGACAGTAGGAGTGAATGGTAGGTCGACCCTCCGCACGCGACTAACGCAGATTTCGTCTACATCGCTCTCCCTTGGGCTATTGGCATCGGCGAGCCCTATGTCGTGGCACGCATAATGGATTTTGTTCCTGGAAAGACAGGGAGTAACCCTCAGCTCAACGTGCGGGCCAACGTTTTTTTGCGCATGCGCGATTTGACTCACCGTGCCAACAACGATTCGCGCCTGTTGGTGGCGACCATGCACGCAGACTTATACCCTGTTTCTGCTATCCGTGGAAAGTGTCGCGTCAAGCACCGCGACTTGATTTGCAACGGGTCTACACCAGAGCTTGCTGCTTGGAAGCGTCGCGATGACCATTTCTACTACCACCAGCTGTACGATCGGTACATTCATCGATTCTACGACGTTATCCCCTCATGGAAAGTGAAAAATGCACCGGATGCTGTTTTGGAAACGCTACGAGAAAAGTATTCGTTCATTGTTGCTGAAGTGGGCATTTCTTCTGATCTCTGCGACGCTCTACGTGGATGTGCAGTCTGTAAGGAGTGGGCGCCGAGTGCCGAATCTGTGCGGTGTGATACGTGCCACAAGTACTTTCATATGCGCTGCGTCAACCCCCCGCTACAGTCTAAGCCGGCCAAAGGATACAGTTGGTCGTGCGCCCCGTGTACAAAAAAGCACGACGCACATGTCGAGGAGCACGGTGTGGGCGGTGGTGGCCTCAACTCGGAAACGGCACCTTCTACTCGTGGACCCCGTACACAGGCATCAACAAGCCGCCGCACAAACCGTTCGCACCTCTTTGGCGATGTTCCCGCACACGTGAATGAAACAGTGTTGCACACTGCTATGGACCGCGAGGGGCTGCGTTGCTTCCAGGGGTGGCCCTATCGCTACTTTGGTGAATACACGTCTGCTTTGGATGTACTGGACTCCCATGATTCGATTTACCCCCGCGCTGTCACGCGGTGTGGTACCAAATACCAAATGACCGTGCCGAGTTGGGAGGAGCAGCAAGAGAGGAATGCCATGGGTCCACTGGTAGCGCAGGAGGTTGCCGAACCGCAACCAGAAGTGCAGCAGGAGCAAGAGACACCTAGTCCGCAAAAGGCGGGAGGTCGTAAACGGAAAAGTGGCCGCAAAGGCCGCCGGGCGGCAGACACTTCCTCGGAGACGGTACAGGTCATGGACGTGGACGAGGAGGATCAAGTTTCCCCGGTGTCGGACACCGTTTATGAGCGAGGCGGTGACGAAACAGTCACACCGATCTATGTGCCCTCGCCGAAGCTCTCTGCACCGGCTGTGGATGAGTACCTTGAAAGTCTTTCGGCACCACGGGCCACAATTCCCCGCGTGTTTGTCGCATTTATGGACCGAGGACTGCAGCTGTTGTGTGCTAATGACTACCAGGTCGACGTGGCGACCAAGCAATTTGCACAAAGCAACAATGCCGACTTTGGCTACTTCAAGCTTTCGCCGAAGGAGCTGGAGAATTTGGAAAAGACCTTGCGCGATCACTCGGCAGAGATGAGCCTGCTCAAGCGTGCCCTGCCTGATCGTACGCCGGGAGAGATTGTAAAGAGCATCTATTATTGGCAAACGTACGTTGACCTTGTCACCCAGCTAACCCTAGGAGTCATCTCGGCGAAATTTGGCGGTCGAGCGCAGCGGGTAGCGAAGCGAAAGGATCTGGTGGTATCGCTGAACAGCCAAAGCAGGAAGAACGAGAGGTGTCGCCCACACGCTCTGTCCTCTCGCCGGAAGAAGTCAGCGAGATCCAAGAGCAGACGCCCTCTGCCAAGCTTAATTGCGCCTTTTGTGGTACACCTGCCAGTCCGTTCTGGTACCGTGGCTTTATCAACTGGGCTGGGCGCGCGCTTTGCGTATATTGCGGTCAGTATTGGCGCAAATATGCAGCAGAAACTGCCAGTATGTTTATCACCGACGCGAAGCGCAAGCACGCACAAGAGCAAGGATCTGAAGAGCGCGGCCTGGGCGTACTGTTGCCTGTCCACGTCAAGTACGTTCCGAATGATTATAGCGCCCCCACACGGCCCGCTACCGTGTCGCCTACACCTCCTGCGGCGCCCGACTTGGGCAAGTGTGTCATGTGCCGGCGCGCGGATCCCAAACGTCGTTTGAAGGTCTGTGGCCAGTGTGGAATGGTTGCGCACCAAGGCTGTGTCGGATTTACCAATGCAGACTTGGAGGCGTCCGAATGGTTCTGTGACCTGTGCCGCAATGACCAAGACCCCGACTCAGCCCTGCTTCCGCATTGTGTGTTGTGTGACGAAGCCGCCACGGACCGTGCGCAAGCTTCGGCACGTTCACAGCGCTTGACCGAGGATGCCAAGTCCGCTGGGCAGCCCAGCCCGCTTACGGCGCTCGATGTGTACAAACCCACAGAGTGCAACAACTGGGTGCATCTGGTCTGTGCGACCTGGATGCCCGAAGTGTTGTACGGTGATGTGTCGACGATGCGCCCCGTCGAAGGAGCCGGGACACTTCCCCTGTGGCGGTATGATTCGCCCTGCTCCCTCTGTAATGAGACCAGGGGTGCAGTGGTCGTGTGTGCAGAGCCTTCGTGTCGTACGCGTTTCCACGTGTCGTGTGCCTTCCAAGCCCAGCCGTCGTGTACGCTCGCCTTTGAGATCTTCCCTGTAAAGACTTCACGCCGTGAATCGGTTCACACGCTATCTTTCAAGTCGGAGACCGGCCATATGTGTGCGCAGATCTGGTGCAAGGAACATCGCAACGTGGCCAAGTCCAAGACGACGTACGACTTTTTCGAAAGTGACAACAAGCTCGGCATGACGGCCATGCAAGCCTATGCCCAGACCCACAAGCAAGTCACCAGTACTTCACACAGGAACTCGGCAATTATCGAGTCCTCTCATGCACTGCTTCGTCGTGCCAAGCGGTTCGACGCCGTGCTGCAAAACTGCGGAGGCGCCGGCGCCTTGCTCCGCGAAAGTTCCCTGCTGACGATGACTGCCGACGGAGCTGAAGATGTGAAAATGGACACAGTCGAGACTTCGTCTCCTATTTCCCAAACTACCTGCACAAAGTGCCACTCGGACTTCTCGCCGCTGTGGTGGCCGCTTCCCGGCTCGGCGCATGTGTGCTGCACACTGTGCCGCCCCGCGCTTCTGGGTGCGGGGGAGGCGGAGGCCTAGCACCTCCACCTCCACCTCCACGTACAACAATAGAGCTGTTCACGTGATATAACTATACTTCTCACGTGAGTGCGCTAAGCGGCCGCGCACCGTATGCCAGGGAGTGCGGCCGCTTTTCTTCGACTCGTTACCTCGACGGCAACAGCCATGTCTCACTGCAAGGTGTGTACAATACAAGCGTCATTGCGTTGAACAGGAGTACTAACACATGCGATCAGTTCGAGCACCCCCGTCACGGCTCGCTTGGTTTCCTTCCTCGCAAGCGCGCCGCGAGCCACCGCGGCAAGTGCAAGTCGTTCCCCAAGGATGACCCCAAGAAGCCCGTTCACCTGACGGCCTTCATGGGCTACAAGGCCGGTATGACTCACATTGTTCGCGACCTCGACCGCCCCGGTTCGAAGATGCACAAGCGTGAGGTCGTCGAGGCCACTACGGTCATCGAGACTCCCCCCATGGTCGTGGTTGGTGTCGTTGGCTACATCGAGACCCCCCGTGGTCTCCGCTCGCTCACCACTGTCTGGGCTGAGCACCTCTCTGACGAGGTCAAGCGCCGCTTCTACAAGAACTGGTACCGCAGCAAGAAGAAGGCCTTCACCAAGTACGCCAAGAAGCACTCGGAGAACAACGGTCAGTCGATCGCCCGTGAGCTCGAGCGTATCCGCAAGTACTGCACTGTTGTCCGTGTGCTCGCGCACACCCAGCTGCGCAACACCAGCCTGAAGCAGAAGAAGGCTCACCTCATGGAGATCCAGGTCAACGGTGGCTCGGTCGCCGACAAGGTTGAGTTCGCCCAGGGTCTCTTCGAGAAGACTGTTGACGTCGGCAGCCTCTTCACCCAGGACGAGAACGTTGATGTTATCGGTGTTACCAAGGGTAAGGGTTACGAGGGTGTGACTGCCCGTTGGGGTACCAAGAAGCTTCCTCGCAAGACCCACAAGGGTCTCCGCAAGGTCGCCTGTATCGGTGCCTGGCACCCGGCCAACGTTATGTTCACCGTTGCCCGCTCTGGTCAGGACGGTTACCACCACCGCACTGAGCTCAACAAGAAGATCTACCGTATCGGTAACGGTGCTGACAAGGCCTCGGCCACCACCGAGTTCGACACCACCCAGAAGCCCATTACCCCCATGGGTGGCTTCCCCCACTACGGTGTGGTGAAGAACGACTTCATCATGATCAAGGGCTGCTGCCCTGGTGTGAAGAAGCGTGTTCTGACTATCCGCAAGTCGCACCAGATCCACACCTCGCGCCGTGACCTCGAGAAGGTTTCGCTCAAGTTCATTGACACCTCGTCCAAGTTCGGCCACGGCAACTACCAGACTGCCGCTGAGCGTGAGGCGTTCGAGGGCCCCAAGAAGGCTCCCGTGGTGTACTACTAAGCGGAAGCATACTCTGCGTCAAGCGGCATGCTGTCTATACCTATTAGATGTCCGCCCTTGGACGCTTTATGCTCTTCTCGTTCCTAGGCTATAGTGTATGCATCCTGTGCATACATCTACAAAATGCAACATTGCTCTGACGCTTTTCTTTGCCAAATTTCATCCCTCCATTTTCGTGAAGGAAAATGGGCGGCAAAAACGTAGGGTTCGTGGGCGCATGATTTCATTGGTTCGTCCGAATATATCCGGTGGTCACCCTGAGGGACATCGGTGTTTGGGATGACCCTTGAAATCGGGGCAAGATGCGATCCCGGGGCACACCAAGGGGTGTCAAGCCATGGTCCGAGCGAGTCTAGTCAAAATCTTCATCGTGCAGATGATAGGACCGACAAATAGAGATGGTGGATGAATTAGTCCTACACAAAAACAATGCCCGTGTGTCTATGCGAGAAACGAATAGTACACGAGCGGAGGACACCCAGCCTAGTCCACGGTTCAAGATAATTACTTGATGACAAGAACGGGGACGGGCGAGTGGCTGACCAGGTACGACGAGACGGTACCGCTGGTAAGACCCTTCTTCCAGCCGCGGTTGCGCTTGCCACTGTGGTGTGTTAGTATACATGTTTATGCAACGGGATCGTGATACGTACATAAGGACAAGGTCGACCTTGTGGTAGCTGATGACCTTGAGCAGCGAGGCGCGGGCGTCGCCGTGCAGAACGTGCATGGTAACGTTGTAGCCCTTCTCCTTGAGCTTGGCCTTGTAAGGGGCCATGCGCTCAACAGCCTGCTGACGCAGCTGGCGGAGAAGCTCGTTCTGTTTCTTGGTGTCGATCGAGAGGGGACCCGACACCCAAGGGCCACCCAGCACGTTGGCCGGCAGGACGGTGGTCAAGAAGATGTGGCTACCAGGCGCGATGGTCTTGTTCTCGAGCAGGTAGGCAAAGGCCTTGTCACCAGCCTCGGTACCATCGAGAGCAAGCAGAACCTTGCTCTTGTCCTCAGGGAGCTTCTCACCGGGGACACCGACGATCTGCTGCTGACGAGCCTCGGCGGGGATCGAAGCCTTGTCGAAGGGGTTGCCCGACTCCAGGACGGGGGTCTGGGCAATCTGGTGGACCCTGTGGAATGGTCAGTCTCTGATCGCATACGTACTGGCCACCGGGAGTAACGTCACCGCTACCCGAGGTTTCGTGGTTCACACCGAAGAAACCCTGCTGTTCCGTGTTGCTAGACATCACGCGCGATAGTGTGAAGAGAAGGCAGAACGCGCACAAGCGTGTTGCCGTACTCCAACGGTAGGGTCCACCACGTGGTCCTATGCACGCCGCCTAAAAGGGGAGGGGCGGGTCAAGTCGAGTTTGCCAGCAATTTCGCTGCCACTGCGGCAACCCCAACCAGCGTCGTGATTTGCTTAGTCAGTATGCACGCAAACGTCATTGGTGCCTGACGCTATCGAGGCCAATTGGTATACAATCTGCGCTATGGCGCGACTATGGAGTGCGCTTCTTGCGGCCGGCCATGGAAAGCTTGATTTTCATGCCCACCTTGCCCGGCGCACGCTGTTGGGGCTCTCCTTCATCCGCGTCCATAGGGCTTTCTAGTGATACAGGTACTTCCCCTTGGGAATAATCAGCGTCGTGTGCCTCGCTCTCGCTCTCTTGTGCCTCGAGCTGCTGCTGGACCTGCTCATAGGTCTCGTCAAAGACTTTCTGCAGCTCTTCGGCATCGTTCCAAACCAACGAACCCTCTTGATTATAGGTCCGAGCATTGTTAAACATCAAATGGAAATCGCTCTTGCACGCTTCCAGCGATTTGTACGCCTTGGATTCAATACGCTTGCGGATCTGCCGCAAGGCGATCGGCTGCGGAATAAGCACATGGTAGTCGGGGTACTCGCTCTTCTTCGGGATATCGATAAAGAGCACACAGCGCTGGCGGCCGGTTTCTTCCTCCTCGCATTGCTCCACCGCGCGGTAGCACTGCTGGAGGGCAGCCTTGAGCGCATCGCTCTTCTCGTCCACCTTGCGGCGTTTGTTCAGCGCATCCGAAAGTTCGGCGGGGGACGCCATCGCGTCGAGTGCGCCGCCGAGCTTCCGCTTCTTCTCGCCCGAGGCCAGCTCGCCCGGCGACGAAGGGTCGGGCGTGTCCGTAGCACTGCTTCCGTCCTTGGCGCGCTTGCGGCCAAGCTTGGGCGTGTCGGCGCCCGACGTGTCAACGTCCGTCTCCAAGAGGCCACTCTGCTTCAAGCGGCGCTTCTCGGCACGCTCGCGCTTGCGCTCCACGACGTCGCCCAGGTCCTGGTCGCCCTCGAGAGCACGGAGGAACTGATCTTCAGTGAGACCGTCGTCGTAGTGCACCACGTTGCGGCGGCGCGACAGCGGCTGCTCTTCCTGGCTGCCGTCAATCGCCTCCGCGTCAAAGTCGCGGCGGTACATTTCCGGCAGCTCGTTCTCTTGCATCAGGCGCTCGGGCACGGGGCCCGTGTTGCCAAGCGCATGCCACTCGGCTTCTTCGTCGGCGTGGCGCTCGCGGTCGACTTCCTGGAAGCGCGCGACTTCGTCGTTGGTACGCGCCAGGAGTTCGTTAAGCTCGTCGTCGTTGAGCTCCCCGTGCTCCTCCTCGTCCTCGTCCTCATTGTCCGCTTCCAGCATGGCACGCAGCAGCAGCTCGCGCTCGTCCGCCGTGGCCTGGTTGTCGAACTTGCCGGCCTGGATGACCTTGCCGTTGATTTCAAGCTTGGACTGAGCACGCGACAGAATCGTCTCTTCGACTGATTTCTCCGTAACAAGACGCAGAATGCGCACTTCGACCTTTTGGCCGATACGGTGCGCACGGTCTTGGGCCTGGAGATCCTGGTGCGGATTCCAGTCCGAGTCGTAGATAATGACCGTGTCTGCAGATTGCAAGTTGAGACCGAGACCACCTGCACGCGTAGAGAGAATAAACACGTCGTACTCCGAGTCGGGCTGGTTAAACTCGCGCAGGAGGACGGAGCGGTCATCGGGCTTGGTTGAACCGTCGAGACGGAGATATTTGATGCCACGGAAACGCATAAAGTCTTCCATAATATCCATGATCGCCGTCATCTGGAAGAAAATCAAAACGCGATGGCCCGTAGCAAAGAGCTTCGGAAGGATGCGGTCGAGCAGCTCAAACTTGCCGGCGACGCGGAAGAGGTCGGGGCCGTTCTCTTTCGTAGGATTGATCGCCGCTTCGACCTGCTCAAACGCGTAGGGATGGTTACAGATCTTGCGCAGCTGCATGATGGCGTTTTGCAGACCACGGATACCTGTCGGCTTTGCACCCTTGCCCGGCCCACCGATGTCGCTCACAATCATCTTGTGCTTCTTCATCTGCTGGTAGAGCTTGGCCTGCAGCGCACTCATGCGGCACTTGATAACCTTTTCCACCTTGTCGGGCAGCTCGCTCTCGACGTCCTTCTTAAGACGGCGCAGCAAAAAGGGACGCAGGACCTTGTGCAGACGCTTGATGATGAGTAGTGCCTCTTCTTCGTTGAGCTGCATGTTGCTCTCACCAGTGCCGGTGTTGACAAAGGGTGTATTGAACCACTCATCGAAGCTCTTGATCGAGTTAAAGATCTTGGGCAACACAAAGTTGAGCAGCGCCCACAATTCGGGCAGATTGTTTTGCAGCGGCGTACCCGTCAGCAAGAGACGGTACCGGCTCGAGTAGGATTGCGTCAGCGTCACAGTGAGTTTGCTCTGGGTATTCTTCATGCGGTGACCCTCGTCAATAATCATGTGGGTCCACTTGATCTTGCCCAAGAGGTTCTTTTCCTTGATAATATACTCATAGGTGGTCAAGAGTACTTGGAAAGTGCCCATCTTGAGCTGCGCGGCCAGCTGCTTACGCACGCTCGGCGTACCCTTGTACACGAGCGTCGAAACAGACGGCGCCCACTTGTTGAACTCGTTCACCCAGTTGGTCAACGTGGAGAGCGGCACAATCACCAGGTACGGTCCGTTCTGTTTCTTGGACTCGATCAAGAAGGTAATCAGAGAGATGGTCTGGATGGTCTTGCCGAGACCCATTTCATCAGCAAGAATACCGTTCAGTCGGTTGTTGTACAAAGACACCATCCACTGCAGACCCTTCATCTGGTACTCCTTCAGCTTGCCACCCACAAGAATTGAGGGCTGCTCCGTGATCTTCTCCGAGTAGCGATGCGCCACAGAGTAGTAGTCTACACGACCAGTGTCTTCGCCGGGGTCGTCCTGGCGGGCGGCGCCAAACGTCGTCTCGTCCACGCCTTGTCCGTCGTCAGCCGTCATGCGCTTGTCCACGGTAAAGTCGGCGTGGGCATCGTCGTTCTGCTGCGCCTGCACGGCCTGGGCGAGGTTGTCCAGGTAAGCGTCGGTCTGTTGCAGAAGGTGCGTAATACGCGTATCTTTTGCGGTATCAATGAGCTTCAAGTAGGCCTCTTCGTCGTCGGCCTTGAGCGCATTCAGACGCTCTTTGGCGATGCGCTCCACACGCTTTTGCTCCTCGCGCTCTGTATCCACATGGAACTTGAGCACCAGGCGGCCGATACGCCGCGCCTGGTCGGACGCCTTGTTCTGAGCAGCCAAGAGGTCCTTTCCGTGCGCACAGATCATGGACAGATAGTCCGTGTGGCGCTGCTTCGCCTTGCGCTCGCGCTCCGTGCGCTGCTTGCGCTCGAGCTGCTCTGTGACACGAGCGTCACGCAGCGCCTGCTTGCGAACACGCCGGAATGCAGAGCGGTCGAGGCCGAGGGTCGTGGCAAGCTGCATGCTGGCCACGACCTTCTCGCGCAGCTGCTGCTGGCGCTCGAGGAGGTGCAGCGACTTGAGCTCGATCAGCGCCTTGACCTTGGCGTTGTGACCGCGGCCTGCGGCACCGCTCAGCTGGTCCTGCAGCGAAGTCTGGTTGTACTGCGCAGCCGCGTCGGCCGTCGGCACCTGGGCCATGGTCGACGGGAAAGACTCCAGCTCGCGGATGCGCTGCTGGATGCGCCCACGCACAAAGCGGTCGCGCTCCTCCAGCAGGAGGCGAGCGTCGATGCCAGCCGGCAGCAGACTCGGAATCAATAGTCGCTGCTGCATCGATGCGAGGTCGTCGCCGCCCTTGGTGCTGGGCTTGGCCAGGAGCGTAAAGGGATGCAAGTACGCGTTATAGGGATAAACCGAGCTCGACGGATCGTCCTGGGGCGTCGCGGCACGAGGCGCGTCGGCGGACGACTCGTCGGACGACGCCGGCTTCGGTGTCGTTGTTTCGGACGACTTGAGCGCCTCGGTGCCGTTCGCAGCGAGGAGCGCGGCGTGCGAGTCGGCGGCCGCGTCCGCGAGCTTGGCCGTGACGGTGGTGCTGGTCGGCGGCGTGGTCTTGGCCTCGGCGTCCGGCTTCGGCGCGTCAGTGAGCGTGCTTTGGAGCTGACCCTGCATCGGTTGGTTCCGTGCGAGCTGCTTAAACGCGCCAACCTGGTTGCGGAGCGTAGAGAGCTGCTCGTTCGAAAGCGCTGGGCCGCTGCCGCCCGGAAACGACACGTTGGCGGCGTTGGGCGCCGCGTCTGCCGAAGGGGTGCCTGGTGCGTTGGACGATGCCGCGGCGTCCGCAGGTGGGGTCGGTTGCTGTGACGCGAGCTGCTGCATACGCAGCTGTTGCAAGTATTGGAACGCCTTGAGGGTCTGGACGAGCGACGCGTATTCCTGGTTGGATTGCTCGGTCTGACCGCTAGCTTTGAGTTGCTGCATGCGCTGGTGTTAGGCGGGATACGTACAGAAACAATCTGCTGCAGGCGCTCCTTGGTCATACCGGCCAGCTGGCGTTGCGCCTGAATCGGCAACTGGCTCAAGAGGCTCGTCGGCCCCGAGGAAGGGGCATCGCCACCTGGCGTGCCCTGGGGCAAGGATGAAGGATTCGTAGGCCGCTCAGGGCCCTTCGGGGCTGGGGTGCTCCCCGTACTGGAAGAACCTGCCTCCATTTACACGTATACGCGATTCGCCGCGTGTACGCTTCCACGGGCAGGGCCAAAGGGGCTTGGATGGGAAGGGGGAGGGAGGGCAGAGGGACGGGATGGTCCGTTACCTATAGATACGGGCGGGACAGGCCACAAGTGTTGCTCTCACCGTCTCGCGACGCGTCGAAACTTGCAGCTATGAATTCAGCCGCGCTCGCGTTGGCTCTCGGCGCGTAATGTCCGACTTGCGTGCAAACAGGGGGCGTGGTTGAGTCGGCCCGACTACCCAGCGCTGATCTCAGCCGCGGCCCGCCCGGCCGGAACAATACACCAATCACAAGGTGCAAAAGCTACTCACGTGATGATGTTCACCACCACGATTTTATGCCACGTGCCTGCATGCACAGGACTCCTTCTACGCATTAAGCCTGCAGGTGCAGCGCCTCAACAAACGCCAATAGATCATCGCGCTTCACCTCCAGGACGCTCGAGTCGAAGCGGTCATTGCGCATGCGTGCACCGCTACTCGCAGCAGCTTCCTGGAACGCGAGGCCGAAGCGGTTGCGGCCCACGTCGCCGTAGTCGGGCGCGCCGACGATGCCGACGACGATGTACACGTCGCGTGCCTTGTCCAGCGCCGCGAGGACGAACGGGAGCGACTGCAGCGTGTGCTGCTCGGACTGTCCGGCATCGTCCTTGCTGCGCCGTTTGCTTCGCTTGGCGGCCGCGCGCCGCTCGGCCTGCTCGCTGACAATGTCGCGCAACGCGTCGATCAGCCAAAAGCCGAGGCGTGTCAGGGTGTCGGGGTGCACAAATAGGTTCAGTTGGGGACCGTCTTGTAGCACGGATAGACGGAAGGAGCGCAGCGTCTTGATGGACTGCTTCACAATAATCGTCACGCCTTGCGCAACAATCGCTTGGTGGAGCGCTTTGGCCAACGTAAGCGACTTTTGCAACAGGTGGATACTCGACGCTTTCTGCACGTCCATCGCGCGGTATGCCTCGAAGAAGTTTTGCACCCAGGTAGCCGACGCGGTGTTTTCCCAGTCTGCGCTGTCGCGGTCGTCGGCGGGGTCGTTGTCCGCCTCGTCAATGCCCCGCGCGCCGACGTGCACGCCGGTGTCGCTGAGGCTCCAGAGCGTGCGCCCGCCGTACGAAGATGCGCCGCGGTCCGCCGCATTGTCCACGGACCGCGTACTCGCGACCGAGTCCGTGCGCACGATCTGCACGCCTTCCACCTCGACGCGCACGCCGTGCGCCGCCTGGAGGAGCGCCGAGATGCCTTCTACCGCGTCTGACGCGCTGAGCGGCATGGAGCGGAAGCCGTACGAGCGCGTAAAGGACTGAAAGACGAGGTCGGTCAAGCCGTACTCTGGCGCAATCGATTCCATGCGGCTCACGAGCGAGTTGCGCAGGTCGAGGTCCATGTGCTCGTACGTCTGCCGGCAGTTGGCGAGCGACAGGCCCATCTTGGCGAGCAGGCCACGCAGCTTGCTGATTCCCTTTTCGCGCCAGATGCCGAGCTTAGCGGCGACATAGCTGGTATGGTACATGCTCGTCTCCAGACTCCAGTGGCGATAGAGCGTGAAGCGGAGCTCGTCTGGCACGACGCGCACGGCGGAGTCGTCGGCGCCGTGCATGTTGACGTCGCGCAGGCCTCGGATCTCTGCCGGGCGCGGGTCGTCCGCGGACATCGCCACGACGTCGGAAGCGAGTGCGGATGCGTAGCCTTCGTAGGTCCCCGCGTGGATCGCATTCGAGATGTATTGCGAGGTGAGGCCCAGCACCGCGTACCAGAGGCAGTCGCGGTCGCCGCGGCCGAGCGAGACGGCGAGGAGGTACATCATCTGCGCAGCGCTCATCCCTGTCCAGCTCCCCCGCGAGTAGTACTTGGCCAGGACTGCACGGTAGACATTGCGTTGCTCGCCGTCGAGGCGGCGCTTGGTGTGCGACTCGCCGCCCGGGGTGCGTGCGCGCTTCGCAGGCCGGTCGGTGGCCGGGGTATCCGATTGGGCATCATCACTCGCCTCGCCTTCGCTCTCGCTATCCTCCTCCTCCGAGTCCGAGTCGACGTCGAACTCGAGCATCTCGTAGGCCTCGCGCTCGCGCCCGAGCCTTTCCTCGACCTCGCCGTCGTCCCAGATATAAATGTGGTCGTTGATCTGCGAGGTTGCGAACAAGTTGCTCAAATTCCACGGACGGTGCGAGTCGAGCACATGCAGCGTGCAGTTTGGCGGCAGTGGCACCGACGTCGGTAGCGGCATCAGCGAGCCTAGATTCAGAAACACGAGCGTGTGCAACTGGGTGAGCAAGGCGACCTACCTCCAAGTGCCCTTCGACGTCCTCTGCGAGGATCTGCTGCAGCGCACGGTAGCCATTGACCGGAGCCACACGGAACGCAATCTCGTCGTCCGCCAGCAGGCGCGTAAAGATGCGCGCGGCCGCCAGCGAGTCGACCAGCGGCGTGGTGAGGATCAAGACGGTCGCGCCGCCCGGCGCCGCCGTCCCGGGATCGCCGAGCACGCGCTGCCGCGAGACGCGCGATATATGTCTGTACGCATCCGCGAACTCGAGTGTGCCTGCAGCGCGCACATGCGCGTCGCCCGTCTCGCGCGGGCGGCAGACCAGCACCATAAAGAAGCGCGTCAAGACGCGTCACGGCTATGGAGGGTATGGAGGTGTGTATCATGGGGCGGCGGCGAGCGTCACCAGCAAATTCTTCACGTTCGGCAGCGTGTTGCGCAGGTCCAGCACCGGCACGCCGTGCGCCATCATCAGCTGCTCAATGTCCTTGTTGAGTAAAAAGACACCGTACTCGTAGCGGTACGGCTCGGTGCCTTTTCCGTACAGCGCAAAGGTGCGGGGGCCCGACATGACACTGATCCCATCCTGCACCACGGCGCGGCTGCCGATCGCGCGCAGAGAATAGTGCAGGCTGGTGTGCAGGTAGGTACTCGCGAGGAGAACGATCTGCGCAACAAGCGCGAGCGCCGACGCCGTGTCCTCGAGGTGCGTCTTGTGCACGAGCGCGCCGGATTTGGGGTGCGTCGTCGCCACGCCGTTCGGCAGCGCGAGGCCCGCAATGGAATAGAGCAGCGCGCGCGCATCCTCGAGCTGGATAGGATAGATAAACTCGAGCTCGCGCATGAGGCGCGTGCGGTGTTGCTGGATCATACGCTGCAGATCCGCGAGGCGGTCCCTGGATTAGATGATGTACGTACCGTTGCTCGGCGGCCGACGATGCGGCGGCTGTGCGCCGCGCCTGCGTCTCGCGCAGCAGCGTGCTCCCGTGTGCAAGGTGTTCGCGCCGCTGCTGGAGCGCGAGCCGCGTCTGGACGAGCGTGGTGTGCGCTTCGCTCAGCTCGTCCTTGCGGCGCTGCAGCGTGCGGCGCAGGTCCTTGGCGGCGTGCCGAGTCTCGAGCTGCCGCCGCTTGCGGCAGAGCGCCGTGTCGTCCGATAGCGCGCCGCCGCACCGCGCAGCAAGCGCGTGCTGCGTTTGCTGAAGAGAAGCGAGGTCGCCTTGGATGTGCACCAAAGAGCACGCCTGCGGCAGGGTATAGCTGCGCTTCATCTGCGTCTCGACCATCGACAGGAGCATGGCGCGGCGGCCTGCCTCTTCGACGTCTGGCTCGTGTGTCGCGAGCCCGTCCACGGCGACGTATTCGAGCTGGCCGTCGTCGTCGGTCGAGTGCAGGCCGAGGTACACGACGTTGTCGCGCGCGTCGCCGATCGCGCCGAGCTGCCCCCCGCGCGACGGGAGCGTGTGCAGGTCGACCTCGGTCTCCCACAGACACTGCCACGGCTCGGGCCGCGAGCCGTGGTTGCGTGCGTAGAGGCCCACGAGCAGCGTCGGCTCGTCCGCGGGCCACGCCCACGCCGCAAAGTCGTCTGCCGGCCGGATAGGCGGGCTGGTATATTCGCCCCAGGAGGCGTGGCGCCCGGCGGCCGAGGGCGGCGTGACATAGAACGGCACGCCGCCCGGTCGCCGGAGCGAGACAAAGCACGAGACGACGCTGTCGTGCTCCTGCATCATATGCGCGCTGCGCACCGACGGTGTGTACGCCGAGAAAGACGTCGAGGCACGCCGCGCCCCGTGGATCGATGCTGCATCCACCTCCTCGTCCACCTCCAGGTTGCGCACATGCACCGCCGCGACGTTCGCCAGGCGGCGGTGAGCGGCTGCCATGGTATGTGGAGGAGTCGGTTGGGCGAATTTGGCCCCTTTCCAGCATGACGACCGTGCGGCCGTTTGCGGCGGCTGACCTCTTTGCGTTCAACAATGTGAATATGGACAACTGGACGGAGACGTATAGCAATGGATTCTACCTAAACTACCTGGCACAATGGCCGGACATGGCGCTCTCTGCGGTGGCCGCGCACTCGGACCGGATGATGGGCTACGTGCTCGGCAAGACCGAAGGGCGTGTCCCTGCGAAAGGGCGTGCGTCTGCGGAGGAGATGACGCTCCACGGGCACGTCACGGCGGTCACCGTCGCGCCCGAGTACCGCCGCCTGGGCGTCGCACAGATGCTGATGGACTTTTTCGAGGTGGTCTCGGAGCACGTATACCACGCGTACTTTGTCGATTTGTTCGTGCGTCCCTCGAACGAAAAGGCGGTGGGCATGTACGAGAAGCGGGGCTACTCTGTCTACCGCAAAGTCCATGCATACTACCGCGGGAGCGCGCCCGGGGCGATGGAAGACGGATTCGGTACGTCGTTCTGCTCACACAGACATGCGCAAGCCGCTTCCCCGCGACGCCAAGGGGCAGACGGTGCGCAAGAATGGGCGCAATGTCGTCGTGCGGCCCGAGTACGTACGTGTGCTAACACAGGGCGACCATCTTCCCACCCTACGTACATCCTGGCGTATAGACTACTTAGGCGGCTCGTACGGCGTCATGAGATACTGCGAGAGCGCCTCGAGCTTGGCCGGGCCACGCACCTCCTCGGTAAGGAGGGGCACCTTGACGACATTAAAGTCCTCCGCGTACAGATCCATCATCTCGTGGACGTACTTCTCCTGCATCGCCTTGCGCACACGGCAATGTTCGCAGCTCGAACCCGGGGGAGGGTAGAGCAGCTGGTTGCAGACAATCGCGTGGGTGTCGATGTCGTACTGCGTCAGCTCCTGGATCAGGCGCTCCGTCTCGTAGAGCGAAAGGAACTCGGCAATGCACACACACACAAAGGTCGTCTTGGACGCGTCTTTGAACTGCGTGTTGACCTCGGTGATGACCTGCCGCATTGACTCGAGCTTCGCAAACATGTCCTCCTGCGAGCCAGCGCCGCCGCCCATCATGCCAGACAGCTGCGAGAACATCGGGCCGAGGCTCTTGCCAAACGAGCTAAACTTGGCCAGCGCCTTCTCGAGCACCGACGGGAAGGACAGGAAGCGCAGCGTGTGGCCGGTCGGCGCCGTGTCAAACACCACCACACTGTACTCCATCGACTTGACGAGCTTCATGATCTCGGCAAATCCCATCGCCTCGTCTACACCCGGGATCGCAAAGGCGAGATCCTGCATAAAGGGCGCCATCGCACCGCCCTGTTGCTCGGCTGCGTTAGTCGTGTGACGTACACTGCTCGATCATCTCCTGCATGCTGCTCGTCGGATCGATCTCCATCGCACTCAGGTTGTCAAAGCCGTTCACCTTGGCCGCCTCGCGGCCAAACTTCTGGCCAAAGGCATCGGACAGGTTGTGCGCGGGGTCGGTGGAAATCAGCAGCACGCTCTCGCGCACCTTGGCGAGCTGGATCGCAAGCGCGCACGACGTCGTGGTCTTGCCGACACCACCCTTACCACCACAAAAGACCCACTTTAGCGTCTTCTGGTCCACAATGCTCTGCAGCGTCGCGGGCTGCGCATCCTCAATGACCGCCGCCATGGTTGTACGAGACACGTGGCAGACACGTGGAACCCCTGTGCATGGGCGACGATGCGCGTGCGGCTGCGGTGGGCATGGCGCGCTGTCGCGCTGGCCGCGAGCGTGGTAGCGCTCGGCGCGCGCGCGCATAGCGCGCATGACCTCGCACACCAGGACCTACGTATTCCATACACTCGCTTACCGGCGGACCCGTCACACCTCTTGGATCTCGAGCTGTCAAATGTCGTGCTCGCTACGTCTGTCGACGGCGGGCTCAGCGGCATCGACCGCACGACGGGCGCCGCGCTGTGGAACCTGCAGGCAAATACGAGTGACCTGCTGCACCCGCTCGTTGCGTCGTCGTACGGCGCGCGGCAGCGGTCCCTCGAAGACCTCGCGGCCGAAGCGCTGGCCGGCGACGACCCCGCGGCGCTGCACGCGCTGCAGGGCAGCGGCATTTATATCGTTGAGCCCTCGTCGGGTGGCGATTTGTATGTCTTGCGCATGCGCTCTGAGCACGGCGAAATGCGGCCGCAGCTCGAAAAAATGCCGTTTTCTCTCCCTGAGCTCGTCGCCATGAGCCCATTCTCGCTGAGCAGCGACGACACGCGCATATTTGTCGCAGAAAAGCACACACGCCTTGTCGAGCTCAACGTATTTACCGGCACGATCGGAACCGTGTTTGACGCAAAGGACGCACACGCCTACGACCGCCCGGGGCCGCTCGCGTTTGCACACGCGCGCCAGGGCGAGCGCAGCGCCGAGTTTGACGCGATCGAGTCGCCGTGGGTGTACATCGGGCGAACGGACTACACGCTCGCGGTGCACGTACGCAATGTGCCGGATGCGCTCCAGACCTTGCACTACTCGGTCTACGCTCCCAACTCTGCCGACAAAGACATGGCCGAGCTCTGGGCACAACACGCGGGACAGCTCGACAAGCGGGGCATGCTCGCTGCGCCCGAGGACAACTCGCTGGTGTGTTTTGACCTGCGTGACGTGAAAAAGCCGGGCCGTCACGCTGTGCCTCCCATGCCCCCAGTCCTATGGAAGCGCACGCTGAATGCGACGGTCGTCGACATCTTTGACGTGATCTTTGTGCCGCCGACAGCGGCGCTCGACACGCCGCTCCTGCAGCCCGTGATTGTGCCGCATCCGCCGGGGATCCTCGCACAGATCGTCGAACAGCAGCGGCCGGACGTTGCGGCACTCGCCCCGTCGGCGTACGTCGGCGTGTCGCCGGACGGCAGCCTGTATGCCCTGGGGCGCACACGCTATCCTCTGGTCGAGCTCACCACGCCCGCGGCCGTCACCAAAGGCACGCTACGTGGTGCCGATACCAAGCTCCAGCCGTGGGTCGGCGGCTACGAGGTGCCGAACCTCCCTGACCCGAACCGCGTACCGCTGCTGGACCCTGGTTTCCGAGAGTACGTGCCGCTGCTCGGCGCGCCGCCTGCCGAGGCCGACAAGGGCTGGCTCGATGCGCCGGGGCTGCTGCTGATGCGCGTGCTCGGCGCGGCGCTGCTTCTCTTTGTCATTGTGCGGGGCATCATCGAGATCCGCAAGGACCGCACGCCTTTGATCCTCAACACGGACACACTGCGCTTTGACGAGGAGGAAAAAGCCAAGGCAAAGAAGGAGCGCGAGGAAAGGGCCAAGGAAAAAGAGCGCGACGAAAAAGAGCTCGCTGCGAAGCAGGCACAGGACGGCGCAGAGGCAGGCGACACAACGGCGAAAGAGCCCGTGCCTCCCCAGCCCGGCGCCGAGGCGGCGGGCGAGACGAGTGCCAAGGCCGACGAGCCGTCGCCCGAGGCCGAGTCGGACGACGAGGCGCAGCCTGCGCCGTCGGACGACGACCCCAAGCGCCGCCGGCGCCGCCGCGGCAAGCGCGCCGGTGCGGCGGTGCTTGCGCGGCAGTCGCCCGGCCCCCGCCGCCCCGACTCGAGCAGCCAGGAGCCGCACCCCGGTCCGCTCACGACGCCGGGTGGCGCCGAGATTCCTCCTTCGTCGCTCCAGATCTCGGACGATGTCCTTGGCTACGGCTCGAGCGGTACGGTAGTCTTCCGCGGCACGTTCCAGGGCCGCGCCGTGGCTGTCAAGCGTCTCCTGCGCGATTTTGTGCAGATGGCGTCGAAAGAAGTGTCGCTCCTGCAGTCGGCGGACAACCACCCCAACGTGATCCGCTACTTTTGCCAGGAGCTGACACCCAACTTTCTGTACATTGCTCTCGAGCAGTGCCCTGCGAGCCTTGCGGACCTCGTCGAGCGCCCCCTCGAGTTTTCCGCGCACGCGCCGCTGCTGGAGCCGCGCAATGCGTTTAAGCAGATCACAGCTGGCCTGCAGCATCTGCATTCTCTTTCGATTGTGCACCGCGACATTAAACCGCAAAATATCCTCGTGACGCTCACCGGGCAGAACAAGCTCCGGATGCTCCTGTCCGACTTTGGTCTTTCGAAGCGCATGGACGGCGTGGCGCAGAGCAGCTTTTCGCAGTCGGTCAACCAGCCCGGCGGCACGGTGGGTTGGCGCGCGCCCGAGGTCCTCCAAGGCCACCGCGCCGCGCTTGCGGCCGAGTCGGACGAGAGCGCGCGACTGACGCGCGCCGTCGACATCTTTTCGCTGGGCTGTGTCGCATTCTACATGCTCACGGGTGGCGCACATCCGTTCGGGACGCAGTACGAGCGCGAGATGCATATCTTGCAGCAGCACTTTGACCTTTCCGCGCTGGAGGCGACGTGCGACGACACGATCGAGGCCCAAGCGCTCATCCAAAACATGATTGCGCGCGATGCCGCGCAGCGGCCGTCCGCCGAGCGTGTCGCGCAGCACCCCTTCTTTTGGAATGCACAGCGCCGCCTGAGCTTTTTGCAAGATGTGAGCGACCGCTTCGAGACGCTCGAGCGCGAGCCGCCTGCCGCCGCGCTCCTCCTCCTCGAGAAGGACGCGGCGGCAGTGATCGGTGCCGACTGGCGCAAGCGTTTCGACCGTGCGTTCCTGGACGACGTCGGCCGCTTCCGCAAGTACGACGCGGCGAGCGTCCAGGACCTACTGCGTGTCATACGCAACAAGAAACACCACTTCCAAGATATGCAGCCTCAGCTGAAGAAGCAGCTGAGCCCTATGCCGGAAGGTTTTTTGCAGTTCTTTGCGCGCCGTTTCCCCCAGCTATTCTTGCATGTATACCAGGTGATGGACCAGCTCCCGATGCTCCGCAGCGAGCCCATGTTCCACAGCTACTATCAGCACGATGAGCCATAGCTCTATATACCACCTACGGTCCACCCATCGTCGCCTCGCGCTCCATCACGCTCTTTTCGAGCTTGATGAGGATCGTTGTACGGTGTGGATGCTGGGGCGTCGGCACGCCGTGCGCCGTGACGCGTGCGGGCTGTGTGAGGTAGGCGACGTACGAATCCAAGCCCTTCGAGGGCGCCCTCGACAATGCCGGCCGCAAACGCCTCGACACTCAGCTGCGTCATCTCTTTGGGAATCGAGATGCCGCGCGAAAAGAGGGGGTCGTTGGTCGAGATCATGTCTGCGTCAGTAGAACGACCTACATTCGTCGCTGCGCCCCTCTTCCGTGCTGCGCTCAAGGTTATCAGCCTGCATGCCAAAAACCGCCTTCCACAGCGTCGAGTGCACCCAGAGTAGCGTGGGCAAGAGGCGCGTCTCGCGCCGCGGCTTTTTGGGGTTCGTGCTCGTCTCGCGGCGGTGCGCGAGGAGGATCAGCGCGCGCTGGCCCACCCGCATGCCCATCGTGCTCAGCAGCCGCTCAAACTCGGCGATTCCCGAGACGTGCAGCTGTGCGTAGGCGACCATCTCGGCAAAGAGGAACTGGAGCGCGCTGGTGCTCACTTCGCTGGCGCGTGTCTTGTCGCGCGGCCGCTCGAGGATATCGGGAATTGTGGCAGGCCGCACGTCCTCGACAGACGCAGGGAGTGCATAGGTGCCCGTGCTATGTGCCTGGCGCGGCGCGCCGAGCGTATACGACGACGCCCACGGCGCCGTTCCCTGCGGCCAAGCCCCGGCCATGGTCCAGGCGTGGTGATGACTAAAAAGACCTACAAGTCGTCGAGGTCGCTGTCGCCTTTTTGGTAGGCGTCGCCGGCCGCGTCGCCGGCCGCGTCCTCGTCCTCGTCGCCATCCTCGTCGCCGTCATCCTCGCCGTCGTCCTCGTCGTCGTCCTCGCCGTCGTCCTCATCGTCGCTGTCGGCCTGGTCAAGCCACTCGAGGAAAGGAGCAGCGGCCTTGCGCACGCGCTTCGAGGTCTCTTTGTCGACGTACTTCTTCGAGACGTGCGTGCCCCACTGGCGCGCGATTTCCTCGTCAAGCACATCGATCTGGTACAGACCCATGAGCAGCTTCGGGACACCGTTCGGAACAAGCGAGGGATGCTGAAGACCCGCAAGGCGCTCGATACCGCCGAGCATGGCCTTTTGGTGCTTCTCCGAGGTGACCATCTTGACGAGCATCGGCGCGTACTGGTCGACCTGCTGCGGCGCCTTGTCGTCAAAGAGCGCCTGGAAGAGTACCTGGAGCGTCTTGTGCTTCTTCTCGATGCCGAGCTCCTGCGCCTTGCGGTAGACCTCGGCGGCGCCGAGCGCATTGCCCGCCTCGCGCGTCTCGAGGATCCACGTACCGAGCTGCGAGTAGGGCGAAGACTCATCGTCTTCCTCCTCGTCATCGATCGACAGGACATTGCTCATCGAGCCCTCGAGCGCCTTGACACGCGCAGCGACGGCCGCCTCCGAGGTGTCCACCGACCAGTCCTCGTCGACGTTTTTGTCGGCGGCGCGCTGCTCGGCAGTCGGGATGTTCTGCGCCTCGGCGGCAATGCGGCGCGTGAGCTCGTCGTCGCTCCCGCCGTCCTCGCCCTCGTCTCCGGCACCGACCGTCTGGCCCGAGGCGGCGCCGGCGCCCTTGGTGCCCTTGGCGCGCTTCGGCGGAGGGTTCTTGCTGATAAAGGTCGTCAGCTTGTGGCGCATGTCGACATAGGTGCGCTTACCGCACGCCTTGCAGTCGCGCAGAATGTCGCCGTCGCGGATCTTGAGATCCGTCTCGGGGTTCTTGCATTCGCCGCACAGGACAAACTTGTCGATGAAGCCATCGAGGAGCTCGCGCAGGCGGTTCGCATCGTGAGCACCATTCACAATGTAACGGTCGCCCTTTTCATCAATCACGGTCTGCGCGCCGAGCTCGCAGCCAAAGTACTTGGTGGGGTCTGAGTCAGTCACACGACGTACACGACGGGGGGCGGCTCAAAGCGCGGGCGATGTCGGACATGTTGGGCACCACCGTCTTGATACCATTACCCCTTCCCTCGATCTTGATCTCCAGCAGAGGCATGCGGTAGCGGTAGAACTTGTCGTCTACGTCACGGCGGATGTTCACAATCGTCATCGTGCTGCGTTAGTCCCGCCACGTACAATGTTTAAAAGGGGGGCTTGGTACGTCGGGTAATCGGCGAAGGCGTCGATAGTAAAGCTAGAATGGTTCGGGAATGTATCATCAAACAGCTGCGCAGATCTCGGTTCAGCACAGCACGCAACGGTTGTCCAAGCGTTACGACACGCCGACGCCGACGCAACTTCGTACAGTCACGTGCAACGCTTGGCCGCAGCGTATGGCGAGCACGACCGGCGCCCAGGCGGCGGGCGACGAACGCGCGAAGGAGCGTGTCGAGGAGAGGATACGCCTGCGAGAGCAAGGGAGTTATGTAGTGTGGCCCCCGTCGCCGCCCCGCTCGCTGTCGGACAGCGAGGACGAGAAACACGAGCACCGTGCGCAGGACGAGGACCGTGCTCGGCACCACCGTCACAAACACCACCGCCACCACCGGCACCACCGGCACCGGCACCGCTCACGGTCGCAGAGCAAGGAGGCGTCGCCACGCCGGCGCACGCACTCGCCAGACACAGCGCACGACGAAGAGATCGGCCCGCAGCCGCTGGCCATGCCGGACGACGCGCCTTTGTACGGCGATCGTCTCTTGCCCGGCGAAGGCGCCGCGATGGCCGCGTACGTCCGCGACGGAAAGCGCATTCCGCGGCGCGGCGAGGTTGGATACGAGGGCGACAAGATTGCCTCGCTCGAAAAAGCGGGCTACGTCATGAGTGGAGCACGACACGACACGATGGACGCCGTGCGCCAGCGCAAAGAGAGCCAGGTATACTCTGCAGAAGACAAGCGCAGTCATCTACGGCAGCAGGCGGAAGAGCGCGCAAAGAAAGAGGCCGAGGTCATTGCACAGTTCCGCGAGATGGTCGATACGCTGCAGAGCAGCCAGAGGTCCTAAGCCTCAGCGGTGCGCTGCGTCCCATGCGGCAGCAGCCACGAGACGCGCAAGCGTACGCTCTTTGCCGAGCAGGTGCGCGATATCCGCGACGGGCGGGCCGGCCTGCGTGAGCACGGCAACGTACCTTTTGGCCACTGAGCGCAATGCGCAGGCTTTTCTGGACGGCGGCACGGCCGCCACCAAGCTTGGCCGCGACCTGCTCCTTCATCCAGCGCTGCAGCGCGGCATGCAGCGTGGTTTTGTCCCATACACTGATACCCGAAAAAAGCGCCTGGGCGCCATGCAGCACGGCGTCTGTGTGAGATTCGAAACGTACCAAACGATGCAGTCGGCACCGACGCACGGAACGCCCGGCAGCCTTCGTCGGCCCACTGCGGCTCGCGAAAGAGGTAAGCGACGCTCTGGGGGAGCTCGTCGATCGTGTCCACGCGCTGGCAGCCCAGCAGCGCAGCCTGCAGCAGTGCATCGGCACTCGCCTCTCCTGCGCCGATCTCGGCAAAGAGGGGGCGCAGGCGCGCGAGGTTCTCGTCGTGCCGCGCAGGCTCCTGCATCTTGGCGGCGAGGTGCCGACGGTTCAGAAACGGCAGCTTGTCCGTCGGCAGCGTCGCGCGCGAGTGCGAGATGCGCCCAAGGTCAAACTGGCGCACGAGCTGCGCGAGGCCCATCACGTCCGACTCCTCTGACTCGCCTTGGTGGTTGTACCCGGTGAGCGCGACGAGGTTCACAAGCGCTTCTGGCTCAAAGCCGCGCTTTTCGTAGTCCTCGACACGCACGTCGCCCGAACGCTTCGAGAGCTTGCTGCCGTCCGCATTGATGAGCAGCGGCAGGTGCACAAACGTCGGCGGCGGCGCCTCGATCGCCTCGTACAGCGCGAGGTGCTTGGGCATGGACGGCAGCCACTCCTCGCCGCGGAGGACGTGCGTGATGGCCATCTCGGTATCGTCGACAACGCTCGCGAGGTGGTACGTGGGCCACCCGTCGCTCTTCATAATGATCGGATCGTCGCTCACGCCGCCCATTGCATCGGGGCGGAAGGACATAGGGCCATAGACGCCGTCTGTATACGAAAAGGTGCGCGAAGGGTCCATTCTGAGGCGGACGACGTGCGACTCGCCGTTGGCCATACGCTCCTGCGCCTCGTCCTCGCCTGGAGGCAGGTACGCCTCACGCAGCAGCGCCGACGTGCGCGCCGCAACGTCGCGCGCGGCTGGCGGCCGAAAGTCGCGGTAGGCTTTTTCCGTGCGCACCAGGCGCTCGGCGTAGCTGCGGTAGATGGCGAGGCGCTCCGACTGCACGTACGGCCCGTACGCGCCGCCCTGACTCGGCCCTTCATCGCAGTACAGGCCCGTCCAGTCGAGCGCGCGCTGCAGCGCGTCGGCGGCGCCAGGCACGAGGCGCGTCTGGTCGGTGTCTTCGATGCGCAAGACAAACACGCCCCCCGTGCTCCGCGCAAGCAGGTAATTAAACAGTGCCGTGCGCAGACCACCAACGTGCAAGTACCCCGTCGGCGACGGCGCAAACCGCACGCGCGCCGGCCGCACGGCCGCCTGCACGCTCCGCCGCAACGAAGGCAGCATGACCAGTGGAGGCAGCTCGGCCGAAGAACGCGTCACCCCGCAATCGATCCGAGCGTTGCCACCACCTCCTACAGCGATGGATCCGTGGCCCAGTAATGCGCCGATCCCCGGGCGGCTTCCTGTCCTGGGGTTGCCGTACCCCATGGTATTACACCCCGGACTTGTTCTCTCGATTCCGATGCCTCAGGCCCAGTGCCTGGGTCTCCTGCGCACGGCCCTTCAAGAACGCAAGGCGCACGATAGCGACGAGCACAAGGCCGCTGCGCACTCTGACGAGTCGCACGGCGAGCTGAGCAAGGCACAGTCGCAGCGCCCCGTCATGATTCTGTGCCTCCCCCGCCTGTCGCCGAGCGAGACGGTGCCACTGGTCAATGATACGCTCGAGGGCCTCTTTGAGTGGGGCTGTGTCGCGCGCGTGCTACGCCTCGTCAACTCACCCGTGTCGGAAGAGTGCCGTCTGATGGTGTCGGGAATTGCACGCGTGCAAGTCGTGCGCCAGGTGCTGTCAACCGACACGGTCCCTGCCGGATCGGTGGCGGACGTCAAGGTGCACTCCAAGGACCTCGTCGCCAAGCCGGGCCAGCACGAGACGCCGGCGGCCGCCGACATGCGCCGCATTGCGCGCACTATCACCGAGACCCTCGGCAGGATCCGTGTTGCGGACGGCACGCTGGTCAACTCGATGGTGTCGCGCGTCCCGCTCTTGCCACCGGTCCTCGAAAAGCGCGTGCAGGTACTGCTGCGCACCAAGGACCAGATCAACGCCGGTGTGCTCTCCGACCTGCTCGTTGGCTGGCTCGGTGGCGCCTGTGTATGGGAGGACCGCCTGACGCACCTCACGCTCGTCGACCCGCCCAAGCGCCTCGAGTTTACCGTCGAGATGTTTGAGCGTGGGCTGGAGCGCGTGCGTGTCATGCGCGAGCTGCTGATGAATGTGCCGTACGCGCTGCACGATCAGCAGCGTACGGCGCTTGCGCGTGCGCAGCTCGAGGTGATTATCGCACAGCTCGCAAGCATCAACCCATCGATCTCTGCGTCGCTGCGTGTCATTGGCGACACGAACGAAAAGAGCGATGAGCGCACCGTGATCCGCCGCCCACAGGTCAAGAACGACGAGCGCCCGCCGGCGGTGGTGCGCCGCGCCGTGGGCAACGACCCTCGCCGCCCGCCCGAGGACGCGGATAGCGACGACGAGGATGACGGCGAAGACGAGGTTGCGCAGCTCTCCAAGCGTATCGCTGACGCACGCCTCTCGCCCGAGGCGCGCAAAGTGTGTAAACAGGAGCTGCGCCGCCTCAAGCGCATGCCGACACAGAGCATGGAGCGTGGCATCCTGATCAACTACCTCGAGACCATGGTCGATCTGCCGTGGGAGCGCACGACGGCCGAGATGGACCCTGCGGAGCTCAAGTCGCTGATTCCCACGTCGCTTGCAGGCGACCTGCAGGACGAGCCGCTGATTCCGCGCGCACGCAAAGTGCTCGAGGCCGACCACTACGGCCTGGACAAGATCAAGAAGCGCATCCTCGAGTACCTTGCCGTGCTCGACCTGAGGCAGGTGCAGGCGCGCGAGTCGGCCGCCGACTCGGCTGCCGAGCAGGCCAAGGACCAAGGCGAGGAGCCGCTCCAGATCGGCCCGATCTCGGTGCAGTACAAAGGCCCCATCCTGCTGCTCGTTGGCCCGCCCGGCACCGGCAAGACGTCGATTGCGCGCTCGCTCGCGGCCGCGTTGCAGCGTCCATTTACGCGCCTCTCGCTCGGTGGCGTACGTGACGAGGCCGAGATCCGCGGCCACCGCCGCACGTACGTCGGCGCGCTGCCCGGCTCGATCGTCACGGCGCTGCGCCGTGCCAAGGTGAGCGACTGCGTGATGCTCCTCGACGAGGTCGACAAGCTCTCAAGCGGCAACGGCGTGCACGGCGACCCTACCGCGGCCTTGCTAGAGGTCCTGGATCCCGAGCAGAACCACACGTTCAAGGACCACTACATCAATGTGCCGATCGATCTGAGCCGCGTGCTCTTTATCGCGACGGCCAACACCCTCGACACGATTTCTGATCCCCTGCTCGACCGCACCGACGTCGTGTCTGTGCCTGGCTACACGCACGACGAAAAGGTAGCGATCGCCCGCCGCCACATCCTCCCGAAGCAGATCAAGGCACAGGGTCTGCAGCCCAACCAAGTCGAGATCGGCGACGATGTCCTGCTCAAGATCGCCACGTCGTACACACGCGAGGCCGGCGTGCGCTCGATGGAGCGCCGTATCGGCGATGTGGTGCGTGCCAAGGCCGTCGAGTACGCCGAGCACCGCTCGCTCGGCGGCGTCTCGTCGAGCAAGCCGTACGACCCGGTGGTGCGCCTGAGCGACCTCGAGCACATCCTTGGCATCGAGACGTATGAGCCGGAAGTCGCCGACGCGGAAGGCGTGCCGGGCGTCGCGACCGGCCTTGCCTACCAGGGCTCGGGCAACGGTGGGATCCTGCACATTGAGTCGGCCTTTATGCCGCCTGGCACGAGCCAGCTGCGGCTTACCGGCTCGCTTGGCGACGTGATCCGCGAGTCTGCCGAGCTCGCCTTTTCGTGGGTCAAAGCGCACGCTTTTGCGCTCGGCATCACCGAGACGCGTGCGTCCGAGTTTCCCAAGAACGACGTGCACCTACACATTCCCTCGGGCGCCACGCCAAAGGACGGCCCGAGCGCAGGCATCGCCATGACCTGTGCGCTCGTCTCGCTCTACCTGCGCGTGCCGCTCGACCCGCACCTCGCCATGACGGGCGAGATTACGCTCCGCGGCCACGTCACGCCGGTCGGTGGTATCAAGGAAAAGGTGCTCGGCGCGCACCGCGCGGGCATCCGCAAAGTCATTCTTCCCGCACGCAACCGCAAGGACTTTGAGCAGGACCTGCCCAAGGCCGTGCGCGAGGACCTCGACGTGCGGTTCGTCACGACGATCCAAGAGGCGCTCGTGGCCGTGTTTGGCATGAGCCTCGAAGCGCAGATCAATACACTCTATGGCGACCGCGAGGGTGCACGCCGGCTCCAGGAGCTCGAATGGCATAGCCGTTTGTAATGGGTATCTAAAGTTCGTACAGACGCTGCGCAAGACCGTCGCGCTTGCGCACCTGTGCTGCATACTGCAGCGACGCACGGCACGCGGGGCGCGTGACGTCGACAACGTGCGGCGACGTGACGAGCGCCACGGCCTCTTTGCGCAGCGCCGCGAGCCGGTCGGACGGCAGAACAGAAGGAGGCGCCGCCGCGAGGGGGGGCAGGCGCGCCAGCGCCGCGAGGTGCGCCTCGGCACGCAGATACTGGTTCTCGGTGCGTACCGTGCGCAGCGCGCGGCGCACGTCGCCGAGGTCGTGCGGCGCCGCGTCGGGCGCGGCCACCGGCGTCTGCGCGGCGGCCGCGAGCTGCGCCTCGAGCGACTCGACGTGCGCACGCAGGTCCGACGCACTCGTCGCGAGCGCGCGCGTCTTGTCGAGCTGGAACTTGAGGCGCTCGACCTTGACGGCCGCCGCATCGACTGCGTCGTCGCGCGTACGCAGCGCCGTCTGCAGCTCTTCGACGGTGGCAGAGAGTGCGGCGGCGCGGCGCTCCGCGTCGCTGTTCTCTTGCATCGCGGCGTGCAGCGTCGCGGCGCGTGCGTGCCACGGGAGGGGGTCGTCGACTGCGTAAGTAGCGTAACGTACTCTCGATCGCATTCTCGGGGTCCGCCGCGGACTGGTGGAGCGTGTCGAGCGTCGTAGCCAGCTCCTCGGCGTCGTGCGCCATCTCGTAAAGGCCGTGCGGCAGGACGGCCTCCAAGGCTTCGGCCGTGTCTTGGGACGTGTGCACCTCGACGGCGTGCGCGTGGGCGACGAGCGCTTGGGCCATGCGCGATGCGCGTGCGGCGAGCGTCGAGGAAAGCTGCCCGAGGCCGGGGAGCGCAGGCACGCTCTCCATCGCCAGCGCGCGGCCCTGCGTGCGGAGCGCCGCGAGGCAGCGTACCAGGTTGCGGGCCGGCACACGGGCGCGGCGCGCGAGGCCGACCAGGCCCGAAAGCTGCTCGAGTACCGGCGCGAGGTCGAGCGGCGGCGAGGCCCACGCAGCGAGCGTCTGCTGTACAAGCCCCGTGCCGGCGAGGAGCGTGTCGACGTCGTGCGACGCGAGTGTCGCGCTTCCCGCCTCTTTTGCGGCGAGGTCGGCGACCGATGCATGCGCTTGCAGGCCCATCGACACGCTCTCGAGCTGCGGGACGAGCGCATCGCACATCGCCGCGCACGCCTGCTCGTCGAACGTGTCGTGCTGCAGCGTCTCGATGGTGTGCCGCAGCTGCTGCTCGGCCGGCGCGAGCGCGGGGGCGTGGCGGGCATGCGCGATGAATACGTCGGGCGGCGCGGTAGACAGCGCCGCGGCGACGTGCTCGGCAAGCGCCGCGAGGTGCGCGAGTGCGTGCCGCAGCTTGCACCCCGTGAGGAGCGGCTCGTCGAGCGTGTGCGCGAGGTAGCGGTCCTGGACGTCGGCAGACGCCTCGAGCGTGTGCTTCGTCAGAGCACTCAGGCGCGCGATGCGCTCGAGCACCAGCAGCGTCGCGACTGCCGGCTCGTCCGCTGCCCAAAAGTCGGGCGGGAGGTAGACCTTAATCACGTCGAGGTGGCGCAGGCTCTGCGCAGCGACCAGCTGCTCGAGCGACGTAGCAATTGCGCGCAGGTGCGCCTTGGAGGGCGCCGAATCCAGCACGGCCACGCGCCGCTGGGTATCTTGGTGGCTCGGGCGACCACGTAGCTCCTCGAGCTCGCGGAACTGCTCGCGCACCAGCTCGCGGAACTGGTGCAAGGTTGCGTCGCAGTCGGCGAGCTGCGTGGCGTGGCTCTGTACCTCGGCCCGCAGCGCCGCCGCCTCGTCTTCGGCACGCGACAGCTCGGCCTGCAGCTGCGCCTCGGTGTCGAGGTGCGTCTCTTCCAGCTCGTCGCTCACCGCACGCAGCGTCTCGAGCTCGTGGATATCGGCCGTGAGCTGCTCGACCTGTGCGTCGAGCGCGCCATTGCGCTCGGTGAGCTCCTCGAGCATCTCTTCTGCATTCTGCGCGAGCTCGGCTTGGGCACGCAGATCGTCCACGAGCTGGCGCGCGGCTGCCAGCTCAGACTGCGCGGTGGTATAGGCCGACTGTAGCTCGTGCGTCGCCTCGGCTTCGGCACGCAGCGACGCAATTTCCTTCTTTTGCACGCTGTCGTTCTCGCGCGTGGTATCGCGCAGGCGCACAAGCGCCTCTTTGAGGCGCGCATTCTGCTGCACGAGCTGCGCTTGCTCGACAGGCAGTGCGTCGTGAGCATCGGCTGCTTCCTGCGAGGCGCGCTCCTGGTGCAGCTGGAGCTCGAGCTGAAGCTCTTCTGCAGCATCCTTGGCGGTTTGTAGCTCGTGCTCGAGGTTCTCGGCCTTTTCTTCGGCCATCTCGCGGTCAAGAGTCGCCATCTCGAGGCCTTCGGTGAGCTCTTCGAGACGCGTCTGTGCAGATTCGTGCTCGTCCGTGAGCTTGGCAAGCGCCGTGCGCGCTTCGGCAAGCTCGGCAGCGAGTACGTCGTGTGCGCTGCGGTCCGTCGCCGACTTTTCCGCGCGTGCCTCGGCGGCATCCGCGCGCGCATCTGCCGCAGAAGCGCGCGAGATCGCTTGCTCAAGCTGGGTCTGCAGCGCAGCGAGCTCGGCGCGCAGGCGGCTGGTATCGGTGCGCACCGGAGAAAGGGGGGATGCATCGCGCGTAGGACTGCGGTGCTCTGGCACCGCAGGGGCCGACGGAGCAGCCGACGGCGTCGCCGACGGAGCCCGAGCGGACGGCGTACCACTCAAAGGCGCAGCCTTGGCCGCCATCGATCCCGGCGTCGCGCCTACGCGAGCCGCCGATCCCGGCGTGCCTGTTGCACGCGCTGGCCCCACGGCCGCGCCGCGCGCCGTGCGTGGCGTGCCTAGCGCGAGCCGCCCTGGCGTCTGCAGCCGCGACGGCGTCACGGCGGTAGGCCGTGCCGTCCGCGTCGGCGTCGCGCCCTGCTGCGCGTCTCTTGCCGGATCGATGCGCTGTGCACGCTGCAGTACACTCGGCGACGCGCCGGCCGGCTTGCGCAGTGCCCCAATCCGCGCACTGCGCGCCGCGGTTGGGCTTTCCGACGGCGCGCTGATTCCTGTGCGCCCCGCCGCAACGGTACGTGCGCGCGCCTCGGGCGCATCCGCCACGCGTGCCGTCCGCGGCTGTGTGCGCGGCGCACTCGCCGGTGCCGCGTCTGGCGCCATCTCGAGCTGCGACGGGCGTACAAACACGCCGTATCGGTCCTGGGTATGAAAGTAGCGCTTTCCCTGCACGCTCCCGTCGTTCTTTCCGTTGGGTGCGTCCAGCTGGACGCCAACCCATAGTCCCGGCGCAAAAGACGTCTGGCCGACAAACAGCACCTCGCCCGCGCCCAGCTTCGCGACCGCGCAGCGCGCATGGAGCGTCACCGGCGCTGGGGCCATCGTGGCGAGACTCACGTGACAAGTGTTGCGGCGCGACGCGACGTGCTCGCTGCCTGCGACGATGGGCGCGCTGTTCTCGCGCCTGAGCGGCAAGCTGTTTGGCAGCCGCGAGCTGCGGATATTGATGCTTGGACTGGATAATTCTGGCAAGACTAGTACGCCATTCTTCTGACGCAGCAATTTTGTACAAGCTCAAGCTGAAGCAGAGTGTCAAGACCATTCCTACGGTTGGTTTCAATGTCGAGACGGTGTCGTACAAGAACATCAAGTTTAATATCTGGGTATGTGCTTTGTCTGATGCAGGATGTTGGTGGTCAAGACAAGATCCGCCCCTTATGGCGGCACTATTATACCGGAACCCAGGGCCTGGTCTTTGTCGTGGACAGTCGCGACCGCGCGCGGCTCGACGAGGCGCGCCAGGAGCTGCACCGGATCCTGAGCGACCGCGAGATGCGCCACTGTGTCCTGCTGATCTTTGCCAACAAGCAGGACGTCGCGGGTGCGATCTCGCCGAGCGAACTCACCGACAAGCTCGGTCTGAACGCGCTGGTGGACCGGACGTGGTTCGTACAGCCGACGTGCGCGACGAGCGGCGAAGGGCTGTTTGAGGGTCTCACATGGCTGAGCCAGGCGATCCACGAACCCACTAGGTAGACTATGTTAATATCCGCCCGAGTCGCCGCGCGCATACTGCGACGTGGCCCTGCGCTGGTGTTCTTCGAGCTTAGGACAATCTTGAATGGAATGGCCCAGTCCGCCGCAGTATGCGCAGCCCGAATGCGTGCTGAGCGATGCGCGGGGATCGTCGATCTCGGCGAGGAACGGGGGGATACGCTGCTTGGCCTCGCGCAGCAAGTACTTGAGGTCGAGGAGCGTGGGCTCGGGGATGCTCTTGTTCACAAAGGTCGTCGCAATGCCCGTCTTGCCGCTGCGCCCGGTTCGCCCGATCTGGTGCACGTAGTCCTCAATTTCTTTCGGCATGGTATAGTTGATGACGTGTTGGATTTCGTTAAAGTCGAGGCCTTTGCTCGCGACGCCGCTCGCGACCATCACGTCTTTGCGCCCTTGCTTGAAGGAGGTGATGGCGTACTCGCGCTCTTCTTGTGTCTTGGACCCGTGGATGGCGACGGCTTCGACGCCTTTGAGCAGCAAGTACTCGTGGATATCGTCCACCTCGGTCTTGTTGTCGGAAAAGATGATGACAGGCGGCGCGGTCTTCTGCAGCGCCTCGAGCAGGTAGGCCATCTTGGTCTCGTGCGGCACATGCTCCACCTCTTGGATCACGTCGAGACTCGCGGCGCCAGCTCGGCCCACGTTCACGACGACCGGCTGGAGGAGCGACTGTTCGGCAAAGTCGAGGATCTTGCGCGGCATGGTCGCAGAAAAGAGGAGCGTCTGGCGCTGGCGCTCAAAGTAGTTCATAATGTTGCGCACATTCTCCTCAAAGTTGCCGTCAATCATGCGGTCCGCCTCGTCGAGGCACAGGTAGTTGCACGACGCGAGCGTAAACTTGCGCTGCTCGAGCATGTCCTGCAGGCGCCCGGGCGTCGCGACGACAATGTGGAAGCCAGTCCGCAGCACATGACTCTGCTCGGCCATGTTGATACCGCCGATACACAGCAGCGCAGAAATGCGTGCATAGCCGCCGTGCTCGAGCGCCTCGGCCAGCGCCTTGATCGACTCGTACGTCTGCCGTGCCAGCTCGCGCGAGGGGCAGATAATCAGCCCAAGAGGCCCGTCGCTCGCGTCAAATGCAAGGCGCCGCTCCGCCTCGACGGCAAAGAGGATCAACGGCAGGCTAAACGTGAGCGTCTTGCCGCTCCCGGTAAACGCAATACCGATCATGTCGCGCCCGGAAAACGCGGTGGGCAGGCCTTGCATCTGGATCGGGGACGGGGTCTGGATGCCTTTCTTGGCCAGGTGCGCAATGACACACTCGGGGATCTTCATGTCGCGAAAGTTGGCGATAATCGGGGGGATGCGCTCGCCTTCTGCAAGCACATGGTACTGCTGCCGCAGCGCCTCGTTCTTCCCTTCGCGCCGCTCCTGGACAAAGCGCGGCGGCGCCCAGCTGCGGCGCACAGGCTCGGTATACTGGATGCCACGCGCGAGCTCAGCATGGCTCGCGAGCTTTTTGCGCGACGCGTGCGCCTCGAGGATACGCCGCTCCTCTTCTGCCTCTTTCTGCTCCGGAGTAAGCTCGGCGCCTTGCGCCTGCTGGCGCGCACGGAGCGCCTGCGCCTCGTGGAGGAGCGGCACAGGGCGCGCTGCTTCCTCTGGCGCCTCTTCGACCGGCCCTTTTTGCGCGTGCCTGTGCAGCCGTTCCTGCACGAGGCGTTTGCGCTCTTTCACGGGTATATACGGTTCGTACGGCTCGTCGTCATCGTACGAGTACACAAACTCCTCCTCGACCGCTCGCCGGCGCTTGGGCCGTTCTGCCATAAGACAAGCTTCACGTGATCCTCGTCGTTCCCCGCAACGGTCCGTGTCGTGATGGGCCGCAAGGCGCGTGCACCGCACGTTTCGCTCGAGGCGCAGCTGCAGCAGCTGACGCTGCTCAGTGACATTGACTCGAACCCCGAGAATGTCGAGCAGCTTGGCCCGATCATTAAAAGTCTCGATGAGGCGCACCAGCAGGACGACTTTCTTCGGCACCTGCGCAAGTTTGTGCGCCAGAAAGACGAGGAGATCGAGATGGTGTGCAATGAGAATCACCAGGAGTTTGTTTCGTCGGTCGACGAGCTGCTGATTGTGCGGAGCGGCACGGTGTCGCTCAAGCACCGCATCAACGAGCTCGACCAAGAGATCCAGTCGAGCGGCCACGCGCTCAGCACCAAGAAGCGCGACCTGATCGACAAGCAAAAGACCACTCAAAACATCGACGAGGCGCTCGAGGCGCTCCAAGAGTGCATGCTCGTGCTGGAGATGAGCGTGCTGGTCGAAGATCTCATTGCGCAGCAAAAGTACTATTCCGCACTCCGGCGCCTCGACGAGCTCGGTAACATCCACCTCAAGCCGCTGATGCACCACGAGTTTGCGCGAATGCTGCGCGACAGTATTCCCGATATCCGCGAGCGCATCCGCCTCGAAGTCACGAAGCAGATGAAGGGGTGGATGTACGACGTGCGCGAAAAGAGCGGCGCCGTCGGCCGCGTCGCGCTCGAGACGATGGAGGCACGCCAACAGCGCTGGCGCCACCGCAGCCAAAAAGACCCGATGCTCCGCCTCTCGTCGATCAACTCGCCCATCGAGCAGGTGGTGAACGAGAAGATCGACGTCAACTTTCTCGACAATGAGCGCGTGCAGATCGACTTCAAGCCGCTGTACCAGTGTATTCATATCTACGAGGTGCTCGACCAACGCGAGAAGCTCCAGGCAAACTACCAGGAGGACCGCAAGGCGCAGGCCAGCCTGCTCCTTTCGCAGCACCTCACCATCCACAAAGGAGGAAAAGAGCTCATGGGGCTTCTCGAAGAGGTCGTCGGCTACTTTGTCGTCGAGAACCATGTGATGCACACCTCTCCGCCGGGTTTCCGGCCCGCCGCAGAGGTCGAGGACGTGTGGGAAACCATGTGCGAGCGCGTGGTCGACATGGTGAATCTCGGCCTGCGCGACTGCAAAGATACCAAAGCGTACGTCGAGGCCAAGTCGGCCGTCCAGACCTTTATCCGCACGCTCGAGTCGCTCGAGTTTGGCGTGGGTCGGCTCAATGCGCTGCTCCTTACGCTTTTCCGGCGCTTTGCCGAGCTGCTGCGCGAGCGTTTTGCAACCGATTTCCAGCAGGCGATCCGCGAGGCGCAGCACCAGCCGATGATTGTCAACGACGCCGACGAGCTCGCCAAGGTTCTGAGCGTGTGCTGGCTCAAGCCCGGCGAGGTCGAGGCACTGCAGAACCAGCCGTTTCCGCTGTCTCTTCCTTTCTCGCAGACCTATCCGCTGTGCTGCATGGACATCCGGAACCTCGTCGAGCAGTACTACAACTTCTCGAACGGCTTCACGCAGTACCACCGCGAGATCGACTCGATCCTCAAGCAGTCGCTCGACGAGCTGCTCGTCGAGCAGATCAGTATACATATCCGCGCGACGGTCGAGCAGTCGCACAACCTCAGCCAGATCGCGCAGATCATCGTCAACGTCGAGCACTTCCAGCTCGCCTGTGCGGAGCTTGAAGTGTGGCTCGCCAACTCGCGCAATCCCAAGGGTGGCGGCCGCTTGGATCTGGACGCGTCGCAGCATCTTGCGACGACGCTCGAGATTGCGCAGAAGCGCATCGACACGGCACTTTTTGTCAAGCTCGACCAATTTCTGGATCTGCTCGAGTACGACTGGGTACCGGCACAGCCCCGTCAGAGCGGCCAGGCCCAAGCGTCAGCCTACCTGGTGGATCTGCTCGACTGGCTCTCGACCATGATGGAGTCGGCGCTCGTGCTGCTGCCGCCGGACGCCAAGGCTATGACTTTTACGGCGTGCTTCATGCACATTACCAACCGGCTCCTCAACTCGGTGCTGCTCGACCGCGACGTGCGTATGATCAACATCAACGCGTTGATCAATGTCGAAATGGACGTGACCTACCTGTACCACTATGCGAAGTCGCTCCAAGTTGAGGGTATGGACGGCGTCTTTGGACAGATCCGGCAGACGCTCGCCGTGATTCTGTCCGAGTCCGTCTCGGAGTACGCGCTCTCGCCGCTGGCCCGCAACCAAAAGTTTCCTCAGGCGCAGCCGACCAAGGTCGCCAACATCCTCGAGAAACTCGTCCAGTTCTACTCGGCGCAGCCTGGGCAGTCCGACGCGGCGCTGAAGCGTCTACGGGAGCGTGAGATGGTCACGCGGCTGATCCGCCGGTGAAGTGTACATTGCAGGTAGCTTGCCACAATACCCAAGCCATTTTCCACACGGGGGGGACGGGGGGGCAGGAGGAAGTGCTTCGTCAAACGTCTTGATCCTGCTTTCATCGACATAGGTCGGCTTCGTGGGGAGGTAGAGCGTGTCGCGGGGCAGCGGACCTTCGAGGCCATAGTCGTCCTCGGCGCCGAGCTCGACGAGCGTTTGCGCCTCTTTTTTCTGGAGCACCGCGCGCCGCTGGCTCGCATAGGCCTTGCTTTCGACTGACTCGGTGCGTACTGGCGACCGGAACGGCTCACAGAGCCGGCGGCGCGCCGCCGCCTGCGCCTTTCCGCGCGACACCGACATGGCTCGTGCGATCTGAACGTGATGGATCGATTAGGTAAGCGAGTGTTGCGACGCGTCTTCCACGATGAGCGGCGAGGGAGGCGAAGGGCGCGACACGTTCGAGTACGAGCCACGGCCCAATATGCTCGAACAGCGTGAGCTAAGGAAAGAGTACCGCGCACTCTTGGCGTCGGCACAGAGTACGTAGCACGGCTGACACAGCCACGCGCCGCCATCTCCCAGAGAGCTCCATCGCCGATGTCGGCGACATGGTGCGCATGGGCGACGAACTGTACTCGAAAGGTGCGTCGACATTCTGACGCAGTCAAGGCACCTACTGATAGCCTGCTCGACTCGCGCTTCCTGCTGAGCATGTCGGATATGGGCGCGGAAATGACGCGCACGCGGCGCGTCGGCGCCGACGCGTTCGACATGGACGACTACATGCACCGAGTCGCGCAGTTTATCGGAGGACACGTCGTCAGCGGCCGCACACGGCAGACCGCGAGCGAAGCCGAGTTTGTTTCCGGCGATACCGAGCTCTGGGACTGGGACAAGCTGGGGTCGGTCGCCGCGCAGCATTCGCGCCGTGCCCCTATCCCTGAATTCCTCCTTGGACCGCTGCAAGTCGTGCCAAAGAGCCGCAGGACGACGCGCACGTCGCGTCTCGATGCGGGCGCCGAGCATGTCGCGCCGCAGCAGCTGGCCGCCGACGACATTACGCAGTCCGAAAACGAGACGTCGCGCCTTGTGCTCGAGATTGCCAAGCGCCTCGAGGCGGCTTCCGGAGACGACGGCGTGTGTCTCTTTCGCTTTGCGCTCAACCCAGAGAGCTTTAGCAATTCGGTGGAAAATTTGTTCTACATCAGCTTTCTGATCCGCGACGGAAAAGCGGCGATTCTCGAGGACGACCAAGGCGATCCCCGCTTGATGAGCACCTACGAGCCGACAGAAGAGGACCGCAACGCGGGCCTCACGCGCCGTCAAATTGTCTTGGAACTCGACATGGCGACGTGGCGCGAGCTGTGTGCGCTCTATGGCGTCACACAGCCCATGATTCCGACACGCGAAGAGGCGCAGGCACCGACGAGTGCTACGGCGTGGTATGGGTAACGACGTGCAATTACACGTGCAGTGCGTCGAGCACACAGAAAAGGCGCCGCACTTCATCGAGGCGCCACTGGCCAAGGTCCACGTCCTGCTTGCCCTCCGCAACCTTGTCGGGGAACGTGGCGCGGATCGCGCCCAGGACCATTTCGCTCACCTTGGCCTGGCCGCGGTCGGGCGTGTCGCCAAGCGACGTGTGCCACGCCGGCCCGGCGCGCTCGTCACGAATGCGCAGGCTCACGGTCTTGCTCTCCATCTCGTTCTGGCCGACAACGAGCAAGAAGTTGTAGCGCGCAAGCTGCGCCTGGCGCACCTTTTTGCCGAGCGTCTCGCCGGGCGTGAGAAAGTGCGGCGGGAGCTCGACAAAGAAGCGCGAGCGCGAGGGGACTTCGAGCGCATGGTGCGCCATCGTCGGGGACAGGAACGGGCTCTTGTCTGCCGACGACGTGCCGCTGCTCAGCACGCGGCGTACATGCTGCGCGTACGCGTGGAGCTCCTCGTGCACCGCAGGGTCGTTCGAGCTGTACGTCGGGATGACGACCGCCTGGCGGGGGCTCAGCCAGAACGGCCACCAGCCCCGGCACTGCTCGAGGAGGATCGCGAGGAAGCGCTCAAAGCTGCCGAGAATCGCACGGTGGATCATGACCGGGCGCGCATGGCCCGGGCGCATGCCCGGTGTGCTCTCGTTGGGGTCGGGCAGTGCGTACTCCAACTGGAACCGTTCCGGAAGCTGGAAGTCGAGCTGGATCGTGGCGGTCTGGTGCTTGCGCCCCATTGCGTCCACGAGCCGGATATCAATCTTGGGGCCATAGAACGCGCCGTCGCCCTCATTCAAGGACCACGGGCGGCCGCTGGCATTGAGCGCCTCTTTGAGACTCGCCTCGGCAGCGTCCCACTGCGCCACCTCGCCCAGGAAGCTATCGGGGCGCGTAGAGAGGACCAGCTCAAAGCGGTTGCCAAAGCCAAACACACCGTAGGCCATTGCAAGCATGCGCAGCATTGACTTGATCTCGCCCGAGACCTGGGCGGGCGTGCAAAAGACGTGCGCGTCGTCCTGGTGGAAGCGGCGGACCCGCGTCAGGCCCGACAGCGCGCCGGATGCCTCGTTGCGGTGCAGAGGACTAAACTCGGCAAGGCGCAGCGGCAGCTCACGGTACGAGCGTGGCTGGTGAGCAAACATGACACAGTGGCCTGGGCAGTTCATCGGCTTGAGACCAAAGAGGTGCGACTGCGCATCGTGTGCATTGCAGCACGAGCGCGCGGCCTCCTGCTCGGTAAATCCTTGTGCGCTAAACATGTCCTCGCGGTATTTGTCCCAGTGGCCGCTTTGCTTCCAGAGCGAGCTGCGGTAGAGCTGCGGCGTCTGTACCTCTTCGTACCCAAACGTGTCGTACAGGTCGCGGATCACTCGCTCGACACGGCGGATAAGGCGCATTCCATGCGTCATAACAAACGGACTGCCGGGCGACGAGTCGTGCGAGAAAAAGAGGCCTTGGGCAAGGCCCAGCAGGCGGTGATCCGACTTTTCCGACTCGGAAATCCGCGAAGAATACGCTTGGAGATCGGCGGCGGACGGAAAGGCAATGCCGCGGACGCGCAGCAGGGGCTGCTGCGCCTCGGCCGCGGCATTCGCCCAGTGCGCCGGCAGCGAGGCAGTGGACCAGCCGAGAAGCTTGCACGCCTTGATCGGCTTGGTGCGGCGCAGCAGCACCGCTTCGTCACATTGCCATGGGCCCAGATCCGTAAACGAGGTCTTGCTGAGGCGCACAATCGGCACGGAAGGGCGCTCTTCACCCTTTGTGCGGGCGTACTGCAGCATCGAGTAGAGCTTGAGCGGGTTGCGTTCAAAGAGCGCCCACGCCTCGTCCCAAGGCACGCTCTCCACCACAAAGTCGTGGCCGGCCGAACTCAGGCGTTTCATTTCCTTGTCAATCGCCGCGAGCTCCTCGTTCGAGAGCTTCGGCGCTTCCGGTGCGGAAAAGAGTTCTGTGAGCGCACCGGCCACGTTCTGTTCGGCCTCGGCGAGGCGGTCGCCGTAGGCGACCGGCTGCGGCGCACGGCTGCGCAACACTTCGTAGATGAATCCTGACGATCCGTCCGCCTCTTTTCCGGCGCTCGATGTCACGCTTGGCGACGTGGTGAGCAGTGTCTCGCCATACAAATTCTCAAGCGCTGCGCTCAGCATGTACGCTGCCGAGAGCCAGAACGAGCGCTGGGCAAGCTTGTCGTCTGTATCAAAAGGAAGAAAGGTGAGTGATTCCGGCGCATCCTCCCCCCCGACCTCGTCCTGGAGTGAGATCGGCTGACCATTGCTAGCACGCGCCACAAAGTAGGAGCCGGCCTCGTTCGAGCACGCGTCGTTCAAAATCTGTGCGACGCGTGTCCGGCCGCCGGGAACCGCCACTGTTCGCGGCTCGGCCCATACTGCATGCGACAGTGTCAGTGCTCGCACACCTGGCGCACGCCGCGGCACGCCGCGTGCCCACGCCCGCACGCCCCAAGCGCGAATCGGCATGGTTCCTGGAAGACGTCGCCCGATTCCGCCGATCGTTTGGACCACGTGGCAGTAGCGGGACGTATGCGGGGTCCGTGGGCATCTCTCTCCACACGACGCAAGATGGTGGGTACTCAGGTGCCGAAGCACACGCACACGGATCCCGTGCTGTACTCTTTCCCTACGGATGATGATCTGAGCAAGGGCTTGGCCGACTTTGTGATCAAGGTAGGTTTTTCGTGCTGACCCCAGGCGCAAAACGAGGCGATCGAGCGCCGCAACATGTTCACGATTGCCACCTCCGGTGGTTCGCTGCCCAAGTTCCTGGCCAAGTACCTCGTGGGCCGCACGGACAATGCGGTCCGCTGGGAGAAGTGGCAGGTCTTCTTTGCCGACGAGCGCATTGTTCCCCTGAACGATCCCGAGTCGAACTACGATCTGTGCAACAAGGAGTTCTTCTCCAAGGTGCCCGAACTCCAGCGTAGCCAGATCCACACGATCGACGAGAGCCTCTTGAACGACTCGGTGGAGCTGGCGGACGAGTACGAAAAGCAGCTGGTCCAGGCGTTCGCGGGCAAGGAGTCGGTGCGCAACCCCGTCTTTGACCTGATTCTGCTGGGCATGGGTCCGGACGGCCACACGTGCAGTCTTTTCCCTGACCACGAGCTGCTGGGCGAGCAGGACCGCTGGGTGTCGCCGATCGAGGACTCGCCGAAGCCGCCGGCTCGCCGCATCACCTTTACATACCCTGTGCTGAACCACGCCCACCATGTGGCGTTCGTTCTCGCTGGCGCAGGCAAGCAGGAGATGTTGTCCAAGGTACTCGATCAGCCCCAGCTGGGTCTGCCTGCGAGCCGCGTTCGTCCGTTTACCCCTGGTGATGTCTTGTTCTTCACCGACGACGCAGCGTCGAAGACGACGCAGTTCCCTCGCGCCAAGTTCAACTTGTAGGGTTTGATACATATATAATCGGCTCTAGTAATACATAGTGGCTAGGTCTGGGCAGGCAACGCCATGCTCATCTCGTCCACGGGCTCGTCCTCCATCTCGGCACCCGACTCGGGCCGACGAGGACCCGAGAACACCTCGCTGCCGAACGACAGTGCATCGATCAGCAACGGAAGACGTGCAGTAGCACTGCTCGCCCCTGCTGATTCACTGCTCAGACGAGCGTCATTCTGCGTGAGTAGGAAAAAGACATACCTGTCGCATCTGGTCCAGCTCGTTGCCAAACTCTTCCGTAAGAGCCTGCATCCAGAGAGATCGGAACGAAGCATGCTGCTTTTCTTCCAGCTCTTGCGAGATGGATTGTGCGGAGAGGTTGGCAAGGCGGCCGCCTACCCGGGTCTTGGGCAGAGTCACGTCGCCTTCTTCGTCATTGCTTTCGGCGTGCAGGCGAAGGGTAGGGGGCGACAAAGCATCGCGGAGGTCAGAGAAGTCTGCGTCGTTCTCTTCCGTATCAGCAGCCTCCTGGTCAAACTCGCTGCCCGAGTCCGAGGCATAGCCACCCTTTTTTTCTTGTTCTTGCTGGGAAGGTGCGTGGGAGTGTGCCTTGGGCGACACGCGCTGTGGCACCTCAGGAGCCGCCTTCTCGTCCTCCGAAGAGCTATCTGAAGAGCTCACCACAGCTGTGCGCGACTTGCGCACGCGCTTGCGCTTTGGGCGCCGGGGAGGCGCGGACGATGCCATCTTGGTGGTGCAGACGGCCCTGTGCGGCCTCGTTACTTTTACTAATTACAAAAATTGCCCTCGCGACCAACGCCCGTGCGCGCGTGCGCCTCACGTCAAGAGTTGGTCGCGGGTCCGTGTCACTTCCTCATCACCCACGGGTGCAAAGGGGAGGGCGCCATGCGAAGATGATGTGGCATAGGGCTGTGCAAGCGACACATCCCGGTCGCCCGGCACGCCGCTGCCAGAGTGCGTATCGTACAGGCTGGGCTCGGACGTAGAGAGGCTTGCAGACTGCGACGCAAGCCGGTCAAAGAGTGGCCGGTCGCTCTTGAATAGACTGGGTGAGATGGGCGACGTACGTATACATTCGTTCGTTCAAGACCCATTGCCCGAGGAGGCCTTGAAGCATGTTATCGTCAAAGATCTCGGCAACAAAGTGCATCAAGCACGAGAGGAACGCAGGGTCGGCCGGATCGACCGGCCACGCCCTCTCTTGAGCAAACGCCAAAAAAGGGAGCATGTTGAGGCGGCCATTGGCGGGCTGGATAAGACCAGAAAAACTTACCTCGACCAGTGGGTGCAGCAAGATAGGCGGGAAAAACACCGTAGGCACCGTGAGCTCTTCGCCCTTTATATCAAACTGGATGCTAAACCGAAACACGCCCGGTGCATAGGCGCCCTTGCGAATAAACACGACACCATTCCATCCTGCATCAGAAAGAAAAACCTACGCAGAAAGTCGTCCGTGTCTGGCGTGGCGTATACACCGTCCGGACATGCCCCAGTGTCGCAGAGCCGGGCGCTGTGTCAGTCGCGTTACGTACGATTGGACGAGCAAGGCTTGGCGCGCACACAGCGCCCCCCGCCCAACAGCGCGCTCCGCCATGTTGGTAGAATCGGCGATCGGTGACGTAAGCGATGCCAGCGAACGTAACCAGTGATAGTGCACAGACGATAGCAACCTTTATCTATGCACCGCGCGGTAATTAGTCAGCCAGAGTGGAGCGGGTGGGGCCTCGGTTGCCTGAGCGGCTTGTCTTAACATACGGCGGTCTCCCACCGCACGGGAATGATATTTGCTCCGACGGTCGGAGAAGCTACATCGTCGTACGTCGTATTCAACTAGTTCAGTGACATCTAACACCTCGCAGAAGTGGTCCGCGCCAATTTTGGCCCGCAACCAACCCGGGCGCATCTACGTCCGTGTCGCACGCCAGTGCTATGACGCACCCCCCCAGCCCTACAGACCCTAGTAGCGGTGGTGTGCCTACTGGAGCTTCTTCTCAGTCGAGTGGATCTGCGATACCCATGACGACGAGCGCTAGCGCTCAAACCATCCCCGCCCCCTCGTCCGGCTCCGCCACTCAACCCCCCAATGCAGCCGGAATGCATGTACAGACCGGCTCCGTGTTGGATGGCGACCTCTTGTCTGATAGCATGAGCGGAAGCTCGATGCAGGCGGGCTCGGAGGATGCCGGTTCGGTCCTTACCGAGGACGAAGAGGACTTTGAGGACTATTGCCGTGGTGGTTATCACCCTGTGAATGTCGGCGATCGGTTCTCCAACGGCCGCTATGTGATTGTGCGAAAGCTTGGCTGGGGCCATTTCTCTACCGTTTGGCTCGCCAAGGATCTTGTGTACGTTTATCGACTACGAATGGCTAACTGGTAGCGCCAATCGCCATGTGGCGATGAAGGTCGTTAAGTCGGCCCCGCACTATACCGAGACGGCGCTGGACGAGATCAAGTTGCTGCAGCGTCTCGTGTCTGCAGACCGCAACCACCCCGGCTGCCGTCACTGTGTTTCGCTACTCGACCACTTCCGACACAAGGGCCCGAACGGCTCGCACGTGTGCATGGTCTTTGAGGTGCTCGGTGAGAACCTGCTCGGCCTCATTAAGCGGTATCAGCACCGTGGCGTTCCTACGCACATTGTCCAACAGATTGCCAAGCAGGTCCTGCTGGGTCTCGACTATATGCACCAGTCGTGTGGCATTATTCACACGGATCTGAAGCCGGAGAATGTGCTAATCTGCATCGACGATGTTGAGGCCGTCGTGGAGGCCGAATTGCGCACCAACCCGATGGCGGTGCCTACGAAGCTCGTCGGTGTTCCTCCATCGCAAGGCCGCGGCGGTACGCAGACCCCCCGGCGCGACCCTGTCTTTATCACCTCCTCACGCCCCCTGCCGAGCCCTAGCAGCAGTCTGGGCTCGAGCCCGATGTTGGACAAACTCGCGTTCGGCATGTCGCGCCTCGACAGCAGCCGCCAGAGCCTTACGGACACGGGTGGATCGCAATCGCTTGCGTCGGTCAGCAGCAACCTGCCGCCGAACGCCTCGTCGATCCCCATGTCCCCGGTGGAGCCCAAGAGCAACGTGCAGGTCCCGCTCGGCAGCAAGGTCGCGCTACCTGTGCAAAAGGGCCCCTCGCTCCTTTCGCAGCAGGCGCGCAAGGCGGCCGACGATTCGCAGAGCGTGCAGGTCCAGGACAGCCCGCCTGAGCCTAGTACCGCACCGGAATCGACGACGACGCCGATGGCGACCGATGAGGCGCCTGTCAAGTCGCCGCCGTCTGCGAGCACGTCCATGTCGGGCCCCGAGGTGCTCGAATCGGTGCTGCGCCCTGCGCCTGCCGCGGGCGACCCCACGGTCCTTCCGCCCCCGCCTCCGTACGACCCCTCGTCGCTGGAGCGCATCACGGTCAAGATTGCGGATCTTGGCAATGCATGCTGGACGGACCATCACTTTACCAATGATATCCAAACGCGCCAGTACCGCTGCCCCGAGGCGATTCTTGGTGCCAAGTGGGGCACGACGGCGGATCTGTGGAGCGCGAGTGCGATGTTCTTCGAGCTTCTTACGGGTGACTATCTGTTTGATCCCGCGGCGGGTGCCAAATACAACAAGGATGACGACCACATTGCGCAGATTATCGAGTTGCTGGGTGACTTCCCAAAGAGCCTCGCCTTTTCCGGCAAGTACAGTGCTGAGATCTTTAATCGGAAAGGCGAGCCTCGACACATTCACAAGCTTCGTTACTGGCCCCTGATCAGTGTCCTTCAAGAAAAGTATTTACTGCCCCTGGACCGGGCGAACCAGCTGTCGTCCTTCCTCCTGCCGATGCTGCGGCTGAATCCCACCGAGCGTGCGTCGGCGCGCGAGGCGCTCGAGCACCCCTGGCTGGCCGGCGTCTTGACGCAAGGCGAGATCGAACTGGCGCTGCTTGCGCGCCAGCGCCAAGACATTGCCATGCACACCAGCGGCTCGCCCGACCCCATTGCGGTGATGCTGAGCCGCCGCGACATGGATGTAGAGGACGCGCTAAAGCCTGTCAGCTCGATCGCGTCGTCGCCCGTCGACTCGCCCGTCGGTTCGCTGACGTGGAAGTCGGCGCAACTCTCGACGCAGGACTCGACCGCGGATACGCTCTCGCTCCAGGACAAGCTGACCTCGACGCGGCTTTCGCAGGAAGACAATGCGCCTATGTAGTTCTCGCATACAACCGGTTGGTGTCTACGCTAGTGGATATAGACATCGAGACGCGTCAGCTGGCTATACGTCTCGTTGCTCATGCGGAAGCGGAGCATGCCCGCCCACATCATCAACGCGCGCGCCTGGCTGCGGTACTCGTACAGCGCGCCCGAGTTGGAGCGCGTGATCGAGTTCTTGAGCTCTTGGTGCAGCTTGTAGAGGAGCGTCATGGCCATCAGGACGATATCGGAAAAGTTCTTGGTGATGTTTTCGTCGTAGGTCTTGAACTCCTCCGCCTTGCGCGTGATGGATACCACGTCCTTGCGCGCCTCGGCGTCGAGCGGGAGCAGGTGCAGCGCCTCGAGCGTCTGCAGGGCCGGGAGCAGCTGGTTGTCATTGTACAGTGACACGGCCTTTTTGAGGCCCAGGAGCGTCTGGCACACGAGGCCCGGCGCGCCCCGATAGTTGTAGTGCTGCTCGTAGCTCGCGAGAATGCCGCGCGCGAGCGTCACCAAGCTCGAGACGGCCGAGAGCGTCGCGGCGGAGCCCGCGTCGACGTTCGTCTGCCACTCGCTCAGGCTGACCGGCTCCATGAGCGTCGCGCCCAGCTCGCGGTTCAGCACCGAGATCACCGTGTCGTGCTCGCCGATGTGGTTGTAGAGGAGGATCGCGTCGGTGGTGCGCTGCTCGCGCTCGCACTGCTTCGCGGCGGACTCGACAATCTTGCGCACAAATTCGCGCTTGTCGCCGAGGTGCAGCGCGTCGAGGTGCTGCTCAATGAGACCCGGCACCGGCGTGCCGTCGGCGCGCACGTCGCCGAGCAGCTCGACAAAGGACGACGACGGAGCCTCGAGGATCAGGCTGCGCACCAGCTCGTGGCACCGCTGCACCTGTTCGCCGCCCACTGGCGCCGGGCACTTGGCATTCAGGCACAAGAGGCTAATATAGGCGATCGCGTCGCGCGGCGACGACTGCGCAAAGAGGCGCGTGTAGCGCTGGATAAGCTTGGCAAAGTCGATCAGCGCCACGGGCCCCTTGGCGCGCTGGACGACGGTGAGGTAATCAAACTGCGACGTCTCGGACGCCGCCGGGACGCGCAAGAGGCCGTAGTAGGTCAGGGCGATGGCAAAGTGCACCACGTCTACCTGGTAGGCTGCGCGCGCGTGCAGAAAAGCAATCGCCTTTTCAAACTCGCCGACGAGCAAGAGGAGCTGGAAGTAGTGCAGCGGGCGCGTGCCCTTGGGGTCAAAGTGAGCCTCGCCGTACTTTTCGAGCTTCTGCGCGAGGTCGTGGAGCGTGTGCGTGCGCAGCGTGGGGTCCTGCGCGTCGCCCTCGGCGGATTCCGTGACCATGCACAGCTGGAGCCAGAGCCAGTTTTCCGTGCTGGACACGAGCGGCTGCGGAAACTTTTTCGCAGTGTCAAAGCGTCCCATGAGGCGGTAGAGAGTGTAGTGGTAGGGGTCCTGCGCGTCGAGCGCGACCGAGCGGAAGCGCGTCACGTACTCGGCCATGAGATGCTCCCTCATGCTCTTGGGCAGCTGGCGGTCCTCTGCGTCGATCCACGCCTTGAAGTAGGCCAGGAACGAGGGGTCGGCGCGCTGCAGGCTCGCCTCGTTTTCGTGCGCACAGCGCAGCGCGTCGCTCGCGTGGCCCGAGCGGATCAGGTAAAAGAGGTTCGCCCAGAGCGGCGTGTCGGTCGACTGGTCCATCTCGCGTGCGATGCCCGCGACCCACGCGTTCTGCGGCGTGCGCAGCTGTGCGCGGAGGAATGCCGCGACGGTCGCACGCACGGTCGGCACGCCGCCCCGCTGCGCCTGCAACGGAGAGGCGGCAATGACCTGCTCCATGTACTCGGCGAACTGCGCCTCGAGGTAGGCGCGCGCGCCGCCGACCCACTTTTTGCGGAGGGCGAGGCCGGGCGCGCTGTGGAACGCGTCGAGGTCCATGTACGCCGCGGCGTACTCGCGCTCCTGCACCGGCTTGGGCAGCGCGCCCTGTTCGTGGACCATGTATTTGAGCACGGTCCATGCGTCGAGCAGGCCGCGCTTGCGAGCCGGCTCCTGCACGATCCCCTCGACGATCTCCATCAAAGCGTGGATGAGCGGGATGGGCTCGTGATCGACGCGCGCCTTGTTCAGGCGCGCAATCACGGTATCGTAGCGAATGATGCGCGAGTGCAGCACCGACGCGTTCAACGCCTCGTCCGCGGCCGACTGCGGCACACTCGGCATGCTGGTCGTCGAGCGGCGGAACGAGAGGCCGCCCGGCACGCCGGACACGGTGTCGCCCTCGTCGAGCTTGTGCTGGCCGAGCTCCTCGAGGATGCGTCGCTTCTGGTTCTGCCAGTCCTGGTGCAGCCCGTCGCCGAGCTTGTGCTGGAAGTCGTCGAGCGTCTGCCGGCGGCTCTCTTCGATCATGCTCAGGATTACCTGCTCGTGCTCGTGCTGGATAAAGCCCTCCATGTCTGTGTCGTACACCGGCTGGAGCGGCTCAAAGGTATTCGCAATGTTTGTGTGCTGGATCGCATTGGAGAGCTGGGCGGCATCGATGCCACCACTCGCAAGCAGGTAATGACTGCGTTAGCACAGGTACGTACGCGCGCGCGTCCGCCGCGGGGTTGCCGTTGCGCACGCTCTTGCTCGCCAGCTTCCGGCTCTGGCTTTCGATCTGGTCGATTCCGAGCTGGATCGACGGCAGGTCCGAGTCGCGGCCGAGCTGGTTCGTGAGCTTGCGCGACTGCTGCAGAATGTCGGAGAGCGACAGGCCCGCATGGCCTGCCGCACCCGTCTGGCCCACAAAACCGTCCATGCTCAAGAGACAAGAGACGCGGGTTAAACACGTGACTATGAACCGTTCCACGCGCAGAGCGCCGCGAGCGTCACGCCCTGGCCGCCGAAAATGTCCAGGGCGCTGCCAAAGGTGAGGTCGACGCGTCCGCGGGACAGGCGGTCGACCAGCTGGAGGTCCTCGAGGTCTGTGTGAGTAGAGATACGTACGGCGTGCGCCGCCCGCATAGGTCGTAGGGATCGACACCCATTCGCCGAGGCCTGGATGAGTTGCGCGACGACGTACGTTGGACGAGCTCCTCGTCGATGCCTTGGCACAGCCCCTCGACATCTGCCGCATGGATCAGTAGTTCGCTTGGTTAGCCTGGATACATACCTGCAGTGCGCCGAGACCAGGTCGAGCGACGCTTTGGAGAGGACCATGTCGGTGAGGTCCTGCCAGCGGTTCATCGCGACCACCCACTCATCGCCGCGGCGGCGGCACGAGATGTCGACAACGAGTCGCTCCTTGCCGACCGCCTGCTCGAGCGCCTCGAGGCGGTCAAGCGCAAAGCGGCAGTCGGGGAAGAGATAGGACGTGACAATCACCTTTTCGGCGCCTTTTTCGATCCACGCAGCGGCATTTTCGAGCGTGATGCCGCCGCCGAGGTGCAGGCCATTTGGCCACGCCTTGAGCGCCTCCTCGGCCGCGGCGTCATTCCCGGGGCCAAGCTTGATCACATGGCCGCCCTGCAGCTGGTGCGTGCGGTAGAGATCGGCATAGTACGACGGGGGGTGCTTCGCCACAAAGTTGGTCTTGAGCGCCGCCTCGTCGTCCCCGGTGCCCTTGGCCGCATTGCGTAGCGTGCCGCCGACAATCTGCTTCACCTCGCCGCCATGCAGGTCAATGCACGGCCTAAAGACGCTCCGCGAGGGCACGGTCGTCATGGCGAGCGTCACGTGGCTTCGACAACGATGGCGTCCCTTCTCGTGGTGCGCCCCCGCGCGAGCGCTGCGGCGGCGCGTGGTGCGCTAGGCGTGCGTGCGAACTCGAGCGTGCCAGAGAAGCGCCGCAGCCGTGCATCGCTGCTGCGCCGCAACCTTGCGCCGCTCTCGCCGCCGACGCCGCCGCCGTCCGAAAAGGCCTACTCGCCGCTGACGGTCGCGCTGGTGAAGGGCACCGGCAAGCTGCTTGGCTACAACTTTGTGCGCAGCAAGGCCATCAAGGTCACTGGTGACCTGTACGACCGCGCCGCGCAGCGTGCGCAGGCCGAGGCGCACTTTTGGTACAAAGAGTGCGCGCTCCCTCCCTCGTTCCAGACCTGGTTCCAGCTGACAAACCTGCACATCTTTCTCCTGCTGAGCCGCTTCCGTGCGCTGGAGAAGGAGGAGGCGCGTGAGTACTCGCAGGAGCTCATCAACCACTTTTTCATCGACACCGAGTCGCGCATGCGCGAGCGCTTTGGCGTGCAGACCTCGCGCCTGGTCAAGGGCTACATGAAGGACTTGCACCTGCAGCACCGCGGCTCAATGATCGCCTACGACGAGGGCCTCGCGACAGACGACGTGCGCCTCTCGGGCGCGATCTGGCGAAACGTTTGGGGCGGCGGCTGGGGCGTCATTGGCGGCGTGAAGCGCAAGACGCCCCTCGACAAGACCAAGAAGGGCGAGGACCCGAGCCCAGAGGGCACGCCGGTACTTGCATTCGACAAAGAGACCGGCACGCTCGAGGAGCCCGCTGAGGTCGACGAGGACCGCGCGGCGCGCGCCGAGATCCTCTTTCCGCAGCACCTCGAGCGCGTGACGCGCTGGCTGCGCCGCGAGCTCTACCGCCTCGGCCACCTGCCGGACGACGTGGTGCTCGACGGCGACGTGCACGCGCTGCGCACCGTGCCGGTGCCCGACATGCCGACCATGTCGACGCCCGCCGACGCCGAGGCGGCGCAGGGCGCGGCGGCGGGCCAGGAGTCGCCGGTCGTCTCGGCCTATACGCGTATTTAGCTAGGGGGTACAGAAAGCGTGTCACGCCCGAGTTTCGGCGATGTGAGGATCGACGAAGAGGCCGACGTCGGCGACGTCGCCTGCGACGTGAGCGGCGTCGGCAGCGGCAGCGGCCCCTGCGTCGCGGTGGGGTTTCCAATGATGTAGCGCAGGATATCCGACAGACACAAGAGGCCGACGAGGCGCCCTTTCGGGCGCGTGGGCGGCTCGCCAAAGTCGGTCGTGTCCGAGTCGCGGCGGTCCGCGGGGTCTTCGAGCGGCGTGGCGAGCGCCGCCGGCTCTGCCTCGGGGTCCAGCACCAGCATGCGGTGCACGCGGCGCTTCTTGAGCATTGCAAAGATATCGGCCAGCGAGTCGTCCGACGTGCAGCACGCGACGCCGAGGTAGTCCGCCGGTCGCCGCTCGAGCGCCTGCTTGATGGTCAGGTCGAGCTGGTAGTACGCGCCGGTGCGCACGAGCGTGATGACGTCCACCGACTCGTACAGATCGACCACGTCGCCGGCCTCGTCGAGAATCGGCACCGCACTGATCCCTTTTTGCGAAAAGATGTGCACGATATCCGACACGGGCGTGTCCAGTGTCGCGGTCTGCAGCGGCCAGTAGGGGCCGGCATCCGCGGGGGGCTCCTTGCCCATTTTCAAGCGCGCGAGCGGCGTGCGTTTCCGGCGCTGCTGGAGATGGTTGTGGGTGTAGGTGCCAATGCCCAGCGACCCAATGCTCGCACGCAAACCCGCCGTCTCGCGGCAGTTCATCGCGATGAACTTGAGCAGGCGGTACTGCGTAAGAACGCTCACCACCGTCTCCACGCCGAGGTCCTCGTCGTAGTCCAGCAACGGGATACGGCGGGCGTGTGTCCGGACGAGCACCTCGCCCGCCTCGGCGAGCGAGCGCAGGGGACCAATCCACAGCAGCGGCGGCGGCGGGACATTGAGCGTCTGCTCGATCTCGCGCAGGCGCTCGAGACGCAGCGTCTCCACGTCGAGGCTCGCCGAGTCATAGTTGGTCGCGGTGTGGTAGTAGTATTGGATGAGATGGATGATATCGTTCACAGTGATCATGCCAGAGAATCCGGGGCGGCCATCCGCACGGCTGCTGTAATTCTCGTTCGAGGGGCGGCGCGCCGGCGCCCCTTCGTCGTCCGACAGCGTTGAGCGCCAAAGGGGGGCGGACACGACGCCGGCCTGGCACATGACATCGAGCGCCGACTTGATCGTCAGCTTCGTATCCAGTACGACCAGCCGGAACGAGACAGGCAGCACGTCGTAGCTGCTGCGCGTGCGCAAAAAGTGCCGGATCGCGTGGAGTGCATGGAGGTGATGATCTTTCATTTGCGCAAGGCGCTTGTCGAAACGGCGTGCAGACGCCGTATGCGTAGTAGTTTCGGACACGATGCTTAATTCTGCATCGCTCTCTGCACGCGCGCCCGGCGCGGGGGACCCGGGCGACAACGTGGCCATCGCGTCGCAAGGGAGAGAGGCGACCCGTCGATCGCGCCTTGGCCACGTGGGTAAGTGGAGGGGCGCCACGGCGATCACCACGCAAAAGCGCCGGCGGGGGCGGCGGGGGCGGCGGAGGAGGCACGCTGGCTGCGCGGCCAGCGCGGCCAGCGCGTGCACCTTTCAACCGCTCGCATCGATCATAGTGCATCGGCATATCTCATAGTGTGCTACATGCTACTCGTCCAGCAGTCCTTGGACCTTGTTCCAGTACGCCTTGGCGTCGCTGCTGCCCTTTTCAAAGCGCTCGGCGGCCTCCTCCTTGGTGAGCCACGCAAACTCGACGCCCTTCTTGGCGAGCGGCTCGCCTGCAAGCACGTGCGCGCGGAGGATGTAGGTCTTGGGTGCGCCCTGCACGACGGCAATCGGCAGCTTGCTCACGAGCCACAGGTCCATGGTATCTCCCAGTTTCTCCGTCACGGCCTCGGTCGCCGTGCCGTGCAGTGTGTCGTCGAGTGTGCGCTCGGTCGGCAGCGCCTTGGCAGGCAGGCGCCACTCGTCCTTCTTGTCCGAGACAAACAGGTAGAGTGTCCGGTCGAGTGCGCGCTCCAAGCTGCGCACATTCTTTTGTGCATCGGCGTCGGTCGTGCGCGGAAGCGTCGCGTAGAGCTCCGCGTCCGAGTCGTTCTGTGCGTTTTTCCGCGACTCGTGCGCGCCGCGCGTCTCTGTCTCCACCTCCCACGTCTTTTGCAGCTGCGTATAGTACTCGTCAAACCGCGACTCTGCCGCCGATCCCTTCTTGAAGTACATGTCGCGCGGGAACGGCTGCATGAGCGTGTGCGACAGGGCCGTGTTGAAGCGGTAGTACTCGCGCTCAAACGACGTCAGCTCGCGCTGGAGCACGGGCGCGCGCGTCACCAGCAAGGCCGAGCTCAGAGGTGCTGCACCCGCCTTGACATCGGTACTCGCCGCGCGCTTCGCGCTCGCCGCGGCAGCCTGCGCTTGCGCACGCACGCCTCGGAGCATGGTAGAAGGCTTCTTCTCTGTCACGTGGAGCCACGTGGGTTGGTACCTGCACGGGCGGGTCGGGTCGCTCCGCAGCGCCATCATGCCGGAAGCGAAGCAGGAGAAGCGCGGCGAGCGCGCGGTCGCTACGTCGCCGTTGCTGCCTCTCGAGAACACCTGGATGGAAGATACGGCGGAGAAGTTGCAGGCCCGGCAGACGGCGTGGGAGGGATACCACCGCGCCGAGTTGATTAGCGCCGAGGAGCTCCAGATGCTCCGCGACGCGGAGCACGCCGAGCGCGAGGATAAGATGGAGATTGTCATCGAGAAGGGCGCAGAGTACGCTGCTCTCTACACCAAGCTCCTGGGCAAGCTCAGCCGCGCGGATACCATTCAGCAGGTCGTGCTGCTTGCCGACGACCTCGTGCAGGCGGCGCCCGATCACCTCGACTGGTTCCTCTCGCTGGACCAGAACGATGCGCCGCAGCTCTACCAGTCGCTGTTCAAGTACGTTGCTGTGCTAACGCAGACTTTTCGATGTGCAGGACGCATTCGTCTCGCTCAAGGCGGCGCAGCTCCTCGCCGTCTTTCTCACGACGCAGCAGGCGTCGCGCGATTACGACGCGCCGCCAAAGGACGCGCTCCTAAAGCTGCTCGAGTTTATCGACAAGCAGCTCAAGGCCGTTGCGAACGGCAGCGGTGACGACGGCTCCGAGGGCAACGCCGCGCCGATTTCCCTCGCGATCCTCGGCGAGATCCTGCGCCAGGCGCCTTTCCGCGCCACGGTCTGGGCGCAGGCTTCCGAGGCGAAGGACGGCAACCTGTCGCTCGTCGCGACGCTTGTGAATCTGGTCCAGACCACATCGGGCGCGCCGGGCAGCGGCTCGTCGACGCCGCGCGAAGCCGGCGGCAAGCCCCAGCTGCAGTACCAGGCGCTCTTTGCGCTCTGGATCCTCACGTTTGATAAGCAGGCCGCGTCGGGCATCGACGCGCACTTTGGCCTTGCCTCTGCGCTTGCCAGCGCCGCGCAGGCCGCGCTCAAGCACAAGATCGTGCGCCTGATTGTGGGTATTTGGCGCAACATGCTCGCTGCCGACGACGAGAACGCGTCGCGCCTGCTCGGCGCCAAGGTGCTGCCGCTGTGCCAGACGCTCGAGGAGCGCAACTACTCCGACCAGGAGCTGACGGACGACCTGAAGTATGTGTCGTCCGCGCTCAGCAAGCGCCTGGACGAGATGAACTCGTACGAAGAGTACATTTCCGAGCTTCACAGCAAGCACCTCACCTTTGACAACCCGGTGCACACGCTCGAGGACTTTTGGAAAGAGAACGCAGAGAAGCTGGTCGAGCACGACGGCAAGGAGCTCAAGGAGCTCGTCGCGCTCGTCAAGCCCGAGGCACATTCGGACGCGACGACGCTCGCCGTCGCGTGCTCGGACCTCGGCAAGTTTGTGCACTTTTACGATGGCGGCCGGCGCCGCGTCGTCGCGCTCGGCGGCAAGGATGCGATCATGGGCCTTGTCGACCACGACGACTCGCAGGTAAAGCACTATGCGCTACAGACGCTCGCGCGTCTCGTGTCCACTAGCTGGCGATAGATGGAAAGTGGGATTGTGAATCATCGGGCGCCCGATCGCCTATCCTCCACCTACACTGCGTCGATCCTTCGTGGATGGCCGACGAAGCGGGGGCGGAGACGGCGCGGCGGCACCTGTCGCTCGCCGTCGCGGACGACTCGGTAGAGCCGGACTATGGCACGCGCGATGGGCCAAAGGACTCACGTTCTGGCGTGAGCCGCATCGACTCGGCGGCCGGTGCATTTGCACGGACCCTGGTCAGCTCGCTCTCGTTCATGTTCCAGCGCCCGATCCGCTTATTTCGGCCAGTGCAGTGTACGTAGCAGTGCTAACGCAGTCTCGTCCTTCTCTTTGGTAGAGCTGCTCGCGCGGCGCGAGGGGAAAAAGCTGGGGGTGCCGTACTTGCGCCGTCTGATTCGGCACGAGAAGCCCGTGCTTCTTTTGTCGCTGGTCGCCCCGCCGCTCTGTAAGTCAAGCGACTGATGCAGTGGCAAACGTCGCGATTGGATTCACCCTCTTTCAGACGTACACGCTCACCGAGGACCTCCTCCTACGCCGCAGGCACGCGGAAGACGAAAACGTCAAGACAGGCACTTTTACGCCGATGCTCATTGTCGCCGTTGCAGGCGCCGCGGCGGGCGCCGCGCAGTGCATCATCGCGGCACCGCTGGACAATATGCGCCTTGTGCTGCAGCGCCTGCTCGTGCGCGACGTCAGCAAGGGCACCACGATCCCGGCCATCATCCGGCACCCGCTCGGGACCTGGCGCACGATCCTCCAGGCGGCCATCCTCCCGTTCCTCCCGGAACGCTGGTACCACCGCCTGATTTTGCGCATGACGACACCCACCGTCGCGCGCGAGCCCAAGACGTCGACCGTCTTTCGACACCTGCCGCACCACCTGCGCCTCTTGTCGCGGCGCGTGCACGGCATCAGCTTGATGCTCTCGCTGCTGCGTGACTCGGCCGGCTTCTCGTGCTTCTTTGTGTCGTTCGAGTGTGCGCGCCGCATCGCATTCCACGCATCGCTCGCGGTAGACAATATCGTGCGCACGCTGCGCCGCGCAGGGCCGGGAGCCTTGGCTCGGCCCAAGGACACCGAGGAGCACGGCACGGTGCACCTCGACTTTTCGTTCAACGCAAGCCGTACAGTGTACGGGCGCTTCACCGCTGCACTGATCCTTGTGTGCGGCGGCGCGATCGGCGCGCTGCTCTACGAACTCGTCAGCCGCCCGATCGAGTACATCCGCATGGTCCTGTGGTACGGCCTGCACGTCCCTCAGCGCCCACGCTCGCGCGCGGCGTCGGCAATGGGCGAGCCAGCGAAGATGCGCGTGCCGCCGCACCGCCAGGCGTCGGTCGCCTACACCGTGCGCCCGGTCCGCACCATGTACCCCGTGCCCCGCGTCTCCCATACCCAGTCGGTGCGCCGCCTGCGCCCGCTCCGCCGCCGCGTGCGCCTGCCGCACCTGCTGAACAGCGCGCGGGAGAACGTCGTCGCGGCCTCCGCACCGCATACGCCGCGCGCCACGCCGCGTGCGCCGCGCGAAGTGCGCGCGATGCGCGCGCGATTCAAGGCGCGCACGAAACGCTACTCACAGAGCACGATCGAGAAGCTGTTCAGGTACGCGCGCCTCACGGCGCCGCCGGGCTCGCGCGCGACGGGGCTGCGCCTGCTCGCTCAGACCTACTTCCTGCGGCCGTTTGTCTACCCCGAGCTGTGCAAGTCGTCTGCGCCGCGGCCGTGGGGCGCCGCGCCTCCCGCGCTGCCGCCGCCGCCGACGTCGCTGCTGAGCGCGATGCGGCCCGAGCCGGGCTCGCTGGGCGCGCGCCTCGTGCGTGCGGTGCGATCGTATGGCCCGCGCGCGACGCGCGTCGCGGCGCCGCTCGGCTACCTGCTGAATCGCGTACGTATCTCTACTCACGCAGCTCGCCTCGCCGTACGGCTGCGCTTTCCTTGTATTCGCCTGGATGGGAGGCGACCTCGGCTAGAGCGTCCGCGCCGCGTCGTAGACGCCTTTCACGACGGGGAATCGCAGAGAGCGTGCCTCGCCACGCGCCACGGCCTCGGACTCTTGAAAGTCTGGGTAAGTGGGGCCACGTACATGCAACCGTCACAGTCTTGCCGCGCAGCGCGTCGGGGTGCTGTGCGTACCGCAGCCGCTCCTCGGCAGAAAAGCCCGAGCCGACCGAGACGGGGACGCCTTCATGATCGATCACAATGTCTGCATTAGCGCAATCACGTACGCGATACGGCTTCGTACACGGCATACTTCCCGTTGATCGGGAGACGCATCGAGGCCAGGACGACGTCCTGGACGACGTACTCGGCCTCTTGCGTCGGACGCAGTTTGAGTAGCGACTGCGTCCGCCGCCCTTCGTAGCCAATGTCTTCACGCAGCATGAGTCCTTCCCACTGCGCATGCGCCGCACGGTCGACGAGCGCATCGAGCGACGCGGCGTCGCGCACGCGCCACTGTTCCAGGCGCCGCAGGCACGTCGCGGGGCGCTCGGCGAGACTCCATGCGACGAGCGCTTCGAGCGATGCATAGCGCTCGGAAAAAGGGGGGGCGGTGCCTCTTTCCAGCGCCGTGCGCCAGCACACAAACGCCTCGAGGGGCATGCAATCGAAAGGAAAGTAGATGATCGGCGTCGTGCTGGGCGTCTGCCGCCGGACGACCGAGAGAGTATGCGCAAAGTCCTCGACATAGGACGTCGTACGCCCGTCGTCGCCGGCGGGCTGCAGTGCACACAGTTCGCCGTCAAGCACAAGGTGGGCACGCCCGTTCGCATCGGGGGCGCCCGCCAGGCGCGCAAGGCGGGGATACGCGCCCAGGTCCTCGGCTAGCTGCGCACGGAACGGCGCCAAGGCCTCGAGCGGCCGCCCACTGCGGGAGAGCGTATAGACGTCGGTGATACGCTTGGATTTGGCGTTTATCGAAACGACCGTTACGCATCGCACGCCGTCCACCTTGCGCGAGGCGTACCATGCCGAGCGCTGCATGCGCTTCACGACCTTGGCCGGCGAGCCTATATGTGCAAGTGCCATTTCCATCGGGAAGGAGGACACGTTTCCGGAAGAATTCAACGCCGCCAAGAAGCGCTGCACCGCTCCTTGCGATTCGTCCGCATGCATCACAGAGCGTAGCGTCGCCTGCGAAATGCCTGCTTGGAGATTCCGGTCGAGGCACCGAAAGAAGATGTCCAGGACGGTGAGCGACGTCGACGTCGGCGCACGCTGCGTCTCTTTATCGTGATGCGCCATTATCCCGTGCCTCTTGAGGAATGCACAGATCAAGTCCTTGGCGTCGTGGCCGGACACGGTCCGTGCAGCGAGCTGGTCCAGCAGACCCTCGAGCGTGGGCGGGACGGGGACAGAAAGCGTCTGCGCCTTGTCCTCCCGCATCATGTACTTTCTCAGTGCACCCGACGTTACGTGGAACCGCATCGTGCGCAAATACAGCCTGGGTCAGTCCTTCTCGACGTACCGCTCGAGAATCGGGGCGAGATCGGCAAACGACGCGAGGATGGCGCGTTTTTCGCCTACGCCGTTCGTGCGCGATACTTGCTGTACAAGGCTCTGCAGCCTCTCGAGTTGTCTTAGCGGCTTTGCCGCGCGCGTCGCTAGCGTACGCGCCCACACCATGCCGCGGCGCAGCGGTGCCCCCTGCGCCGTCCAGGCCATCGTGTGGAGTGATCCACCTCCACTTCTTTTATCATGGAAGAAAGTCGGGTGTACGTCCTGCACTTTGCGCAGTCGCACACTGACTTTCGGCTGCCCGAGTTTGAGGCATCGGCGACATACCTCGGCATCCCCTTTGAGTATGTTCCGACGCCCTCGCGCTTTGGCCCGTACGACGGCGTGGACGTGCGCCGCCCCTTTATCCTGTGCCGCCTGCCCTCGGACGACGCCGCGCGCGAGCTGCTGCGGCGGTGCTCGTGCCTGCGTGCCGTCTGGGAGCTGTGGGTGTGTGCGGATACCTACGAAGAGCTGCACGCGCGCAACCGCGAGCTGAAGCCGTGGCTGCCCTACTCGTCGCCCGACATTTCGTGGAAGGCGCTCATGCAAGGCTTCAACGCCGCGATCCCCGATGCGCGCCGCATTGCGCTCATCGAGGCGTTTGGGTACATGGACCTCGCCGGGCCGACGCGCCTCAAAAAGTCGGACCTTACGTGGGGCGTCATTGAAGAGTACGCGCGCGCGCTCGATGCCGGCAGCGAGCCGCATCCCCAGGGCGACCAGGACCCCCGGCTGGTGCAGCTCTTTTTCGGGCGCAAGATCAAGGACCGCAGTGGGTGCATGCCTGCGCGCGACCTGATCGACGAGCTCAGTCTCAAAAAGCGCCAGTACATTGGCAATACGAGTATGGAGAGCGAGATGAGTGTCGTGATGGCCAACATGGCGCTCGCGGGCCCGTCCAAGTTTGTGTACGACCCATTTGCAGGTACCGGCTCAATGCTCTATGCGTGCTCGATGCTCGGTGCGTTCTCGTTCGGCAGCGACATTGATGGGCGCATGCTGCGTGGCCGCCAGGACAAGGACGGCGCGCGCGGCGTCGCGCTCAGCGCGCGGCAGTACGGCCTCACGGGCCGCATCCTCGACACCGGAGTCTTTGACATGACCAATGCGCCGTGGCGCCTGCCGTTCCGCAACGGCGGCGGCGGCGGCCTATTTGACGCAATCGTCACGGACCGTACGTACACCCCTACCCCCTGACCCAGCCCCCTACGGAGTACGCGCCGGCGCCAAGCGCCTCGGGCGGCGCAACGTCGAGCACCAGCGCGACGAGCCCTACCTCATGGCCGACGGCACGCCGTCGCACGTCTTGCCCGACTACCTGCCCCCTACGAAACCCTACCACCTGTCGGAGCTGCTTACAGACCTGCTCGAATACTCATCTGCGCTCCTCAAGCCCGGCGGACGCCTCGTGTTCTGGCTGCCGACGATGAGCGAGGACGAGGTCGCGACGACGATTCCCGAGCACGCGCACTTTGCGCTCGTCGCGCACAGCCTGCAGGACTTTGGCAAGTGGGGCCGCCGCCTGATTACCATGCAGAAGCGCGACGACGCCGGCCCCACGGCCTTTCGTGCGCCGCCAGACGCCGCCAAGGGCCGCGTCCGCGCCAGCGACGACCCCGCCGAGTTCCGCAACCGCGTACGTACCTCCACTTACCCAGTTTTACGCGCCCGCGTCGTCGAAGGAATCACGTGTTTGACGCGTTGCGTTGCACCATGGCCGTGTCAAGTGTAGGTGATTAGGCTCATGTAGGATGTCGACACGCAGCAGCCGACGTACTTTGAGCGCGAGCGCGAGCGGTTGCTGGCCGAGATTACAAGCGTATGTCGCGCGTCTCATGCAGAGTCTCGAAACCGTGATCGGCAACACCAACGCGGCGAACCGCAAGATGGAGGAGCACATCTCGGTCGGCAAGGGCTTCGAGTCCATCGCCGAGCTCTGGGGAAAGTTTTCTACGCTCATGACGCAGGCCGGCGTGCCGAACCCCGAGACGCGGAGGGCGGAGGAGGAGCAAGATACCAGTACTATGTAGCTAGACATGATGCATCGACGACACCGACGACAACAGCACCCCCTTCTTGCGGCGCTGCTTGCCGGGCCCCTGCACCGGCACCGACTCGGTGCTCGGGCCGGGCTGCGGCAGCGTGCCAGAGACCTCGTTCAGCGACGGGAATGCGCTCGAGTTCAGCGGAGGCGCCGCCGGTGCGCCCCACGAGCGCGGCGGCGGCGGACGCGCGGCGTGGCCGAGCAGCTGGCGCTTTTCGGCCTGGCGCTGAGCGACGCCCGCGTTGGTCGGCAGGCTCGGGAACTGGCTCTCGCCGAGCGACGCACGCGGCGCGCCACGCGCGCGGCGCCGACACCGAGAACGGCGTCGGGCGCACAGGCGCGGTTTGTGCGCGGGGCTGCGGCGCGCTCCACGGCGTGGCGGACGCGGTCTGGCCGCGGCGCGTGGCGCTGGAGGTATGCGCAGCCGAGCCGGGGACTCTCGACGCGTTGCTCGCGCCGAGTTGGGGAAAGTGCGTCTGGCTGCGCACGCTCGGTGCGTTCGACGCGGCGCGCGCCACATTCTCCCACACGCGGTTGTTGCCGGAGGCGGCGTTCTTCAGCTGGCGCACGGCGCCGCCGTGCGACTCCATCGGCGTCGGGAAGCGGTTCTGCTTCCCCTTGATGTCGGCCCAAGCGTCGAGGAGCTCCTTGCGCTTCTCGCCGTTCTGCACAATCTCGGCGAGGCTCTGGATGACGAGGTCGGTAGTGCCGACGTCGAACGAGTGCGTGCCCTCGCCGGTGATGTTCATCACCGTCTTCAGCAGATCGTGCACGCTCAGCTCCGAGGCGCGGTAGGCCTGCAGCGCGCTGCGGCACGCCGTGAGCTTGATCTGCGAGTCGTTCAGCACCGTAAGGACAGTCGACCAGTACTTTTCCGACTGCTGCTGCTCCGGGCGCGCCTCGGGCTCGGTGAGCGCGTGGCCGAACTGCGCGCGGCGCGACGAGCTCGGCGCGGGGTCCTCGGTCTGGATCGAGACGCCTTCTCTGCCTTTCTTGCGGCGGCGCGACGAGCTCGGCTCGGGCTGCTCGCTCTCGTACAGAAAGTTGGCGTCGACGCGGAGCGCGTCGCGCTTCTCGCGGCTCGAGAGCGTCTTGCCGTGCTCCTGCACCTGGTGCACCTGGAACTCCATCTGGTTCTCAAATACAACAAACTTTTGCTCGAGGCACTCGCGCGCAGGGCACAGGTAGTGCTCCTTCTGGAAGTGCTGCTCGAGCATGCGATAGTCCTTGTAGTAGCGCCAGCGCTCCTCTTCGCTGCGGCCCTTGCAGATGTGGCACTGCTCGTGGCGGTCACGCATGTGCACCCACAGCTCGTCGTCACTGTAAAAGTGCTGCCGGCAGTACTCGCAGTACCGATGCTCCGCCGAAAGGTGCTCCTGGAGTGACGCGGCGGTGTACACCGCGTGCTCGTGCGAAAAAATCTTCTTGTGCTTGATGCAGAGGTCGCACAGCAGGCGCGAGTGGTCGCGCTTGACGTGCGTCTTGAGGTCCGACCAGCCGGCGCTCATCACCTCGCATCGCTCGATCGGACAGTTGAAACGCAGGAGTGCGATGGTGTTGTCATAGTCCTGCTTGCGCTCAAAACTAATCGAAAGCTTCTCGTCAGCATACGGCAGCTGATCAGGCGTAAACTCGCCATAGCCGCGCGTGGCATTCGGCGTAAAGATGACGCTGGTCGCCTCGCCTTTGCAAAACGTGCAGTCGCGCTTCTTCCACAGCGCACGCAGCCGCATCGAACAAATATGGCAAATGCGGTGGTTGCAGGGAGGGACCGAGTACAGTGCGATGGGCTCGGCACAGATAAAGCAAATCTCGGCGTCCTCGTCGGGAGTGGCCAGCGGCGCAACGGTCGGCGTCGCGCGCACCGCAGGCGCCACCGTGTCGTGTGCCGCTTCAGAAGGGCCTTTGGCACCTTCGCCGCCACGGCCCCCGCCACGGCCGCCCCCGCGGCCCCCGCGCCCGCGCCCACGGCCACGGCCACGGCCAGGGCCAGGCGCTCCTTGCGCTCCGTCGGCTACCATAAGAGCGTTCCACTAAGGGTATCAGGTGTCACGTGGTAAAGAGCGGCCGCAGGCGCGGCTCGCTGTGGAGTGCGCCGAGCGCCTGCGTCAGCCAGTCGACGTACCGTAGTCAATATAGGATCCGCAGCGAGGAGCGCGGTGCACAGCGCGTGCAGCGCATCCTTGAGCGATGCCACGGAAGCCGCCGCATTGGCATCTAACGAGAGCTCGGAAAGGCGCACATAGCACCGCGCCGATGCACAGACCAGCTGCTCGCTCCATGCCGCGAGGCCGGGCAGCTGCGCAGGGAGCCGCAGCGTCGCGACCGTCTGCTGCTCACGGTCGGCCTGCGCTGCAAGGTGCGTGAGCGTGCATGCGCTACGTACGCACGCCTCGACGCTCGCGACAAGCACCGCGCCGGCCGTCGCCCAGTCCGGCGCGTCGATCACCTCTTGCTCGCCTTGCTCGCCTTCGGTGATCTCAGTGACCACCTCGGAAAGGCCGCGGCGGGGGGGGCACGCAAGCGACTCGCACCCGGCAAAGGCCTGCGACAGCCACCCAGTCGCCCAGTCCATATACGCGTTCCAGAACCGCAGCACGGGCGTGCCGAGGTCCGTGCACAGAACAAGGGCCCACCGCGCCGCCGTGCCGGCCAGCGCCTGCTGCAGGCGCGCCGAGCCGAGTGCAGTGCCGGGTGATGCACGCTGCGCGGGTGCCGAGGCCGAGGGTGGGGCACAGTACGATAGCGCGGCGAGCACGCCTTCGGAAAAGAGGCGTGCATGCGCGTCAAACGCGTCGGCTGTCGCGTCCACGTCGGGGTACAATATCGTCGCGAGGCCGCGGCGTGCGCGGATCGCGGCACTAAGCAGCGGTGCGCCGTATTCGGCGTCGGTCATATGGTGCAGCGCACTGGTGAGCGCGTCGCCCAGCAGCGCCGCGAGGCCAGTGCGGTGCAAGAGCGAGGCTGGGACGCTCGCTGGTGCCTGGGGGTCCAATAGGTTGCCTGCGACGCACGCGCCGAGCAGCTTCGCACGCGCGCCAGGCGCGTCGAGGAGCACCATGATCGGGGGAACAAGGTGCGGCCACAGTCGCTCCCACGCGCCGGCATCGGTGCGGCCGAGCGTAGCGACGCACCATGCGAGCACATTCGGCGCGCCGCGTGCGGGGTGGCCACCGACGATCTGCGCATCATCCCATGTCTCGACGTCATCGTCCCAAACCGGATGCCGTGCGCCTGGGACGGCACGTCCACTCGCCTGGACACGCGCGCGCTCGGCAGCCTTGCGAAAGATGGGCCGGATGTACGTCTCGAGGACGTGTGCGACGACGTCTTCGCACGCCGGGATGCGCTCGAGAAGGACTGCGTTAGAACTTTGACGTACTCCGAGCCTCGTGCGCTGCCTCGCGTGTGCACCACGCATCGTGTACCGGCGGAGCAAGGACCGCGTCGAGGTCCATGCTGCGCGTCGCCGCGTCGGTCGCCGGGACGAAGCGCGCCGCAGCGATCGCCATATCCGCAAGCTCGGCAGTGCTCGCCTCGTCAAGACCCGCGGCGAGCGCCGCAAGCGCCGCTGGCGTCGTCCCGTCGATCGCCCGCGCCGCCTCCTGCAGCGCCATCGTCTTCTCCGTCACCTCCACACGCCTCACGATGGAGCCGAGTGCGGGGCCGCCGCCGCCGCTCGTGGTCAAGGTAATGCGCATGTCTGCGCCGGTCCTTGCCGCGCGTTCGGTGCCGGTATTCGAGACATCCAAAGAGTCGGGGTCGGCGCTCGGCGCAGCGTCGGGCGTCGAGGCGTTCGACCCAGCCGCCTGGGACGCCGTCCAGGCGAGCTATGCACGCGGCAGCGACCGTGTCTTTACCGAGGCGGAGCCGACGCTGCGCGATGCGACATACACGGACCACTTGGTCCTCCCTTCGTCGTTTGGGACGGTCGGTGCGTGTCTTTTCTAACGCAGCTGTCGGCGAGACGTTTAGCGTGTTGGTAAGTGTGACGAACGAGTCGGACGCGCCGGTCCAAGGTGTCCGCCTGCAGGTGGACATGCAGGCGGGTGGCCCGGACGCCTCGCATCCGCTTGAGTACGTCCTGTCGTACGCGCCAGAGAGCGACGCCAGCGCGCCGCCGGCCGTGGTCGAGCTCGCGCCGCGTGCGCGCCTCACCCTCGTCGCGCGCCACGAGATCGGGACGATGGCGCAGCATGCGCTCGTGTGTCGCGTGCGCTGCGACTTGCCGACGAGCGGCGAGGAGCATTGGATGACCAAGTACGTGCCTATGCTCACCAGACTGTACAAATTCTCCGTCCAGCCTCCTCCGATCGCATTGCACACCACGTCGCAAGGCGTCCGCAGCCGCGCACTGGCCATGCACCCTGATGTGCGTGTGCGTGAGCGTGTGTATATCCAGGTGCAGGTGCACAACGTATCGCCCCGGCCGGTGGTCCTGGAGGAGCTGCGCCTCGATACGCAGCCGGCGAACGACGCCTGGACCTGGCACCTCGTCGATGCGCTGGATACGGGAAGCACCGCGCGGCACTTGCAGCCGAAAGACGTGCGCCAGTACGTCTTTGTGCTCGCGCCGAGCAGCGAGGCGGTGCTGGAAAAGGCGACGCTCGCGCAGCTCGCCGCCGCGCCGGCCGACAAGCGCTTGGTCAGTGTCGTGCATCCGCTCGGCACGATCGTCGCGCACTGGCGCGTGCCGAATGCCGAGCCTGGCGTGCTCAAAATTGGGCCGATTCAGCGCGGCGTTAATATGCCCGTTCCGCCTGCGCTCGATGGTCTTCCCCGCCTGTTTGCGACCGCGCACCTCGCCGCGCTGCCGCAAGCATTTGTCGCTGAGGCCGCGGCCGAGCTGACAGTGCACGTCGCAGTGCATGCCCTCGACGGCGCTCAGCGCACGTACGACCTCGCGCTCGTCGCCGCCGACGGTACGTGGCTGAACATGAGCCTGCTCGGCCCCGCGTACCGCGCGATTCCCCACGTCACGGAGCATGCCGAGGTGCGCATTTCTGTCCTCCCTCTCAAGGCCGGCGTCGTGCAGAGCGGCGGCATGGCGCTCATGCTCACGTCGTACACCGAGGGCGCGACGACCGTCCCCGTGTCTCCACCCCACATCCTGCGCGAGTGGCCGTGTTTCGTGGAACTGGTTACTATTGACACGGGCTAATATACCTACTTGGACTTGGCGGCCTCGGCGCGCTGCTTGGAAGCCTGCTCTGTGCGGAACTGAGTGATGAGGCGCCCCGTCTCGTTCTTGAGCCACTTTTGCAGCTCAGGGCGGTAGCCGAAGAAGAAGAGCACCTCCAAGAAGACAAAGAGTGGCGCAAGAACCAGCGCGCCGAGCAAGTTGTCCAGGAGCGCCGGCGCACGCCCCTCGTGCACGCCGTGGCCGTAGAACTGCGCGATCCAGCCAAAGAGGAAGACGCCGAGCGCAATCTGCTGGCCCTTGGGGTGGTATTCGATCAGCGCCCAGCTCACAAAGTAGTAGGCGGCCCACAGAGGCGAGAGGAGCGTCGCAGCCGCCACATCGAGCACCGCGTAGTAGGCGAGGTAAACCACGCTGAGAAACGAGGCAAGGTTGAGGTGTTGGTAGACGCTGTTCGGCACATGCTTTGCGAGAAAGGTGCTCAACTCATGGAGTGGCGTCTGCGCAAACTGGGGCAGCTGGCGCGCGACATTGTCGAGACTGAAGCCGGTAGTGAGCAGCAGCGACAGAATCGACATGTAGATCAGAGGCACACAGATGATGTGAATGAATACATTCACATTGTTCGTGTGGTATGCACCGTAGAACGCAAGCTGTTCCCGCAGGCTCAGAGGATTCGCAGACAGACCCATGATGTCGTGGGGGCGCACGAGCCTCGCCCCCAAACGTTGCCCAACACTGGGAACTAATTGGTCACGTGGACGCTACGGAGCATTAATGAGGAGGACCGAGGCCGTGCTCGCGGGCGATCGCGGCGAGGCGGTTGTGCTCCACAATGTCCACCTGCTCCCACGGGAAGTCGATCCAGACCGGCGGCGTGGTTTCGGCGGCGTAGTAGTACACACCGGTGCTCACGCCGTTCTCGATCTTCTCCGCGGCAGCCGACTCGAGGACAGGAAGCTCGGCACGCTTCGGGCCAAGCTTGTTGTGCACAACAAAGATGGCGAACCGGGTGGGGGGGAGCTTGGCCTGCTCCTCAGGTGTCAGCGACGCAAACGCCTCCTTGACGTCCTTCAAAAGCTCGTGGTACGCATAGCTGAGTTAGTCCGTAGCACCTACTGTAGCGTCGTGCGCGAGTCGTCGACCTCGTCCTGGGGTAAGCTAATGCCACGTACCACAATAAGCACATTCTTGCCGAGCAGGCCGCCAGCGTCCTTCTTGTCGCCCTGCGACGAGGAGCTGCTGCCAGAGTCGAGCCACTGCGTACGGACGACCTCCTTGCCGATCGCCTCCTCCGAGACACCGGCCACCTCCTCGTACAGGCTCAGGCCGATCGCCTGGATCGGAACATTGCGCATCTTCGACGTCGCCTCGTCCTTCTTCTTCAGGAAGGTACGCAGGACGCGCGCAGGGAAGAAACCGCCGCCGCCGATCGCGACCATTAGGTCGGGGTTGAACTCGTCGCGCACTTTGTTCGAGATATCGCGGATCAGGACATGGATGTCTTCGTACGTGGGGCGCCAGTGGTCATCGGGGAGGCCGACGGATTTCGGGTCTACCATGGTCAAAAAATGTCGATGCACGAAGCGATAGCCGTTGACAAATCAGCTCAAAATTCGCCCATTTACCTATATCCCCGATCTTCTGATGCCTAGAGAAACCCGATACGAGGCGTGTACTAACCAGGCCGGGGGGGTGAGGGGTGGAGCACGTAGATCGGGCCTGACCGACCCATTGATGCATAGGCATAAAACACTGTAGACGATGTATCCCAACAAGGATTCTATAGAAACTCGCCTTGGCGTCTCTCGAGCTTGCTCAAACGGACACCCAAGGCGACATGCGTATCGTCTACCCAACCCTTTATCGCAGCTCACGTACCTTGCGCACCTACCGTGCGCCTACCACACACCTATCTCGCACATACCCATAATACAAAAAATTGCACGTCCCACACGCGCCTAGCGTGTCCCAAGTCCGTTGTTCCATAGTTGGGGCGCACCCAACAAGCCGCGTGGGGAACTTCGTGTGGAGGGCTGAGTGGGAATTACGCAGGCCGCAAAACGGCACGGGGACCGCAGCGCGACCCAAAAGTGCACTGACTCTTGACCAAGTTGGTAGCAATTGCTGTGTACACCAGCAATGAGCCGGCTTTCTCTGAACATGCTATCCACCCGGATTGCACGCCCCTCGGCGCTGGTATGTACTCTAGGCCCTGTGCGAACACGACTAACCCCAGCAATCGGCCCGCCTGCCGCGTGTGCTTGCCACGCCGCGGACGGCTGTGCAAGGTGCGCGCAGTGTGCACCTTGTCGCGGACAGCGCAAAGCCCGAGGGATCGATCCCCAAGTCGGACTCGGAGCCCTTTGTGCTGAAGCTGAGCGACGAGTCGTTCAAGAGCTTCAAGATTGATGCGCCCACCGACGAGATCAAGGTGACCAAGGAGCAGCTTGTGCACCTCTACAGCGAGATGGTCAAGATGCGCCGCATGGAAGTGGCTGCCGACCAGCAGTACAAACACAAGCTTATCCGTGGTTTCTGCCACCTTTCGATCGGCCAGGTAAGTC